>NC_060083.1:13282516-13428318 GCF_922984935.1 Meles meles
TGTCTTTTTTCCTACTGGAAATCAATGTAATATTATAAAATATGCCATACTGACAAATGCTTGTTTTATATTTATCACCAACGTAATGTGTAATCTGTCTTCTGAAATGCAGACCTTCAACAAGCTCGTGGGAAAATTTAGCCAGTCAGTCTTTCATTTGAATTTAACACAAATACTTTCCACGACAATGGAAGGGAAGCTGGTTGTCTGGGACATCCACCGCCCACCATAGCCTACCTCTGCCTCCGTGGGCTTTCCTCAAATCAAACCTTGTAAACTGGTTCATTTTCAGAAAGAGCGGATCACTGTGTTCATTACAGTTGATCTGTAATTAACTTAATAAGAAGGCAGCTATCAGTGATTATCAAAGTATATTACAACCCTTTTGGATGTATACACATATTTTGTATATGCAGTGAATATTTCTGGAGAAATTCCTTATTAACTGGGAATGTTTGGTGCCTCTGAGGAAAAGAACAGAGAAGCGGGATCAAGGGTGGGGGTGGCTTCACCTCTTCTTATGATCTCATTTGTACTAATTGGTTTGCTTTTTTAAATAATTTTTATTTTTATAAACATATAATGCATTATTAGCCCCAGGGGTACAGGTCTGTGAATCGCCAGGTTTACACACTTCACAGGACTCACCGTAGCACATCCCCTCCCCAATGTCCAAAACCCCACCACCCTCTCCCTACCCCCCTCCCCCCAGCAACTCTCAGTTTGTTTTGTGAGATTAAGAGTCTCTTATGGTTTGTCTGCCTCCCGATCCCATCTTGTTTCATTTATTCCTTTCCTACCCCCCAAATCCCCAACGTTGCATCTCCACTTCCTCATATCAGGGAGATCATATGAGAGTTGTCTTTCTCCAGTGGATTTATTTCGCTAAGCATAATACCCTCTAGTTCCATCCATGTCGTTGCAAATTGCAAGAATTCATTTCTTTTGATGGCTGCATAGTATCCCATTGTATATATATATACCACCTCTTCTTTATCCATTCATCTGTTGATGGACATCTAGGTTCTTTCCATAGTTTGGCTATTGTGGACATTGTCGCTATAAACATTTGGGTGCACGTGCCCCTTCAGATCACTACATATCTATCTTTAGGGTAAATACCCAGTAGTGCAATTGCTGGATCATGGGGTAGCTCTATTTTCAACTTTTTGAGGAACTCCATGCTGTTTTCCAGAGTGGTTGCACCAGCATGCATTCCCACCAACAGTGGAGGAGGGTTCCCCTTTCTCCGCATCCTCGCCAGCATCTGTCATTTCCTGACTTGTTAATTTTAGCCATCCTGACTGGTGTGAGGTACCATCTCATTGTGGTTTTGATTTGCATTTCCCTGATGCCGAATGATGTGGATCACTTTTTTCATGTGTCTGTTGGCCACCTGGATGTCTTCTTTGCGAAAATGTCTGTTCATGTCCTCTGCCCATTTCTTGATTGGATTATTTGTTCTTTGGGTGTTGAGTTTGCTAAGCTCTTTATAGATTTTGGAGACTAGCCCTTTATCTGATATGTCGCTTGCAAATATCTTCTCCCATTCTGTCAGTTGTCTTTTGGTTTTGTTAACTGTTTCCTTTGCTGTGGAAAAACTTTTGATCTTGATGAAATCCCAATAGTTCATTTTTGCCCTTGCTTCCCTTGCCTTTGGCGATGTTCCTAGGAAGAAGTTGCTGCAGCTGAGGTCGGAGAGGTTGCTGCCTGTGTTCTCCTCAAGGATTTTGATGGATCCCTTTCTCACATTGAGGTCCTTCATTCATTTTTCATCTATTTTCATGTGTGGTGTAAGGAAATGGTCCAGTTTCATTTTTCTGCACGTGGCTGTCCAATTTTTCCAGCACAATTTATTGAAGAGGATATCTTTCTTCCATTGGACATTCTTTCCTGCTTTGTCAAAGATTAGTTGACCATAGAGTTGAGGATCTATTTCCGGGCTCTCTATTCTGTTCCATTAATCTATGTGTCTGTTTCTGTGCCAGTACCATACTGTCTTGATGATGACAGTTTGTAACAGAGCTTGAAGTCTGGAATTGTGATGCCCCCAACGTTGGCTTTCTCTTTCAATATTCCTCAGGCTATTTGAGGTCTTTTCTGGTTCCATATAAATTTGAGGATTATTTGTTCCATTTCTTTGAAAAAAAAAAAAAGAATGGGATTTTTATAGGGATTGCATTAAATGTGTAGATTGCTTTAGGTAGCATAGACATTTTCACAATATTTTTTCCTCCAATCCATGAGCATGGAACATTTTTCCATCTCCTTGTGTCTTCCTCAATTTCTTTCCAGAGTTCTTTATAGTTTTCTTAGTATAGATTCTTGCCTCTTTGGTCCGATTTATTCCTAGGTATCCTATGGTTTTGGGTGCAATTGTGAATGGGATTGACTCCTTAATTTCTCTTTCTTCTGTCTTCTTGTTGGTGTACAGAAATGTACCTAATTTCTGTGCATTGATTTTATATCCTGACACTTTACTGAATTCCTGTATAAGTTCTAGCAGATTTGGAGTGGAGTCTTTTGGGTTTTCCACATATCGTATCATATCATCTACAAAGAGTGATAGTTTGACTTCTTCTTTGCTCATTTGAATTCCTTTAATTTCTTTTTGTTGTCTGATGGCTGAGGCTAGGTCTTCTAGTACTATGTGGAATAGCAGTGGTGATAATAGACATCCTTGCTGTTGTCCTGACCTTAGAGGAAAAGCTTTCAGTTTTTCTCCATTGAGAATGATATTGGCAGTGGGTTTTTCATAGATGGCTTTGATGATATTGAGGTATGTGCCCTCTATCCCTACACGTTGAAAAGTTTTGATCAGGAAGGGATGCTGTACTTTGTCAAATGCTTTTTCAGCATCTATGGAGAGTATCATGTGGTTCTTGTTCTTTCTTTTATTAATGTATTGTATCACATTGGTTGATTTGCAGATGTTGAACCGACCTTGCAGCCCCAGAATAAATCCCACCTGGCCGTGGTGAACAATTCTTTTAATGTACTGTTGGATCCTATTGGCTAGTATTTTGGTGAGAATTTTTGCATCTGTGTTTATCAAGGATATTGGTCTGTAACTCTCTTTTTTGATGGAATCCTTGTCTGGTTTTGGGATCAAGGTGATGCTGGCCTCCTAAACTGAGTTTGGAAGTTTTCCTTCCTTTATTATTATTATTATTATTATTATTATTATTATTATTATTGGAAGAGTTTCAGGAGAATAGGAATTAATTCTTCTTTAAATGTTTGGTAGAATTCCCCTGGGAAGGTGTCTGGCCCTGGCTTCTTGTTTCTTTGGAGATTTTTTTGACTGTTTCAATCTCCTTACTGGTTATGGGTTTGTTCAAGTTTATTACTTCTTCCTGGTTCAGTTGTGGTAGTTTATATGTCTCTAGGAATGCATCCATTTCTTCCAGATTGTCAAATTTGCTGGCTTAGAGTTGCTCATAATACGTTCTTATTATTTTTTGTATATCTATGGTGTTAGTTGTGATCTCTCCTCTTTCATTCATGATTTCACTTAATTTGGGTCCTTTCTCTTTTCTTTTTCATAAGTCTGGCCAGGGTTTTATCAATCTTATTATTCTTTCAAAGAACCAGCTCCTAGTTTCTTTGACTTGTTCCATTGTTTTTCTGGTTTCTATTTCATTGATTTCTGCTCTGTCTTTGTGATTTTTCTTCTCCGGATGGGTTTAGGCTTCCTTTGCTGTTCTTTCTCCAGCTCCTTAAGGTGTAGGGTTAGGTTGTTCATTGGAGATCTTTCTTGTTTCTTGAGAAGGGCTTGTATTGCTATATATTTTCCTCTCAGGACTGCCTTTGCTGTGTCCCACAGATTTTGAATCATTGTGTTTTCATTATCATTTGTTTCCATAATTTTTTTCAATTCTTCTTTAATTTCCTGGTTGACTCAGTCATTCTTTAGAAGGATGCTCTTTAGTCTCCATGTATTCGGGTTCTTCCCAAATTTCCTCTTATGAATGAGTTCTAGCATCAGAGGATTGTGGTCTGAAAATATGCAGGGAGTGATCCCAATCTTTTGATGCCAGTTGAGACCTGATTTATGACCCAGTATGTGATCTATTCTGGAGAATGTTCCATGTGCACTAGAGAAGAATGTGTATTCTGTTGCTTTGGGATGGAATGTTCTAAGGATATCTGTGATGTCTATCTGGTCCAGTGTGTCATTAAGGCCTTTATTTCCTTGTTGATCTTTTTCTTGGATCATCTGCCCATTTCAATGATGGAGTGTTAAAGTCCCCTACTATTATTGTATTATTATTGATGTGTTTCTTTGATTTTGTTCTTAATTGGTTTATATAGTTGGCTGCTCCCATGATAGGGGCATAGATATTTGAAATTGTTAGATCTCCTTCCTGGACAGACACTTTGAGGATGATATAATCTCCTTCCTCATCTCTTACTATAGTCTTTGGCTTAAAATCTAATTGATATGATATAAGGATTGCCACCCCAGCTTTCTTTTTTGAACATTAGCATGGTAAATTGTTTTCCACCCCTCACTTTCAATCTGGAGGTGACTTTGGGTCTAAAATGATTTTCTCATAGACAACCTATTGATGGTTTTGGTGTTTTTTTTTTAATCCATTCTGATACCCTGCCCTGTGTCTTTTGATTGGGCATTTAGCCCATTATATTCCGGGTAACTATTGAGAGATATGAATTTAGTGCCATTGTATTGCCTCTGCAGTGAATATTACTATATATTGTCTCTGTTCCTTTCTGGTCTACTATTTTTAGGCCCTCTCATTGCTTAGAGGACCCCTTTCAATATTTTCTGTAGAGCTGGTTTGGTGTTTACAAATTCTTTGTTTGTCCTGGAAAGTTGTTATCTCTCCTTTTATTTTCAATGATAGCCTAGCTGGATATAGGATTCTTGGCTGCATGTTTTTGTCGTTTAGTACTCTGAATATATCATGCCAGCTCTTTCTGGCCTGCCACGTCTTTGTGGATAAGTATGCTGCCAATCTAATATTTTTACCATTGTATGTTACAGACTTCGTGTCCTGTGATGCTTTAAGGATTTTCTCTTTGTCGCTAAGACTTGTAAATTTTACTATTAGATGACAGGGTGTGGACCTATTCTTACTGATTTTGAGGGGGTTCTCTGCACCTCCTGGATTTTGATGCTTTTTCCCTTTGCCATATTAGGGAAATTCTCTGCAATAATTCTCTGCAATATACCTTCTGCTCCCCTCTCTCTTTCTTCTTCTGGAATCCCAATTATTCTGACGTTGTTTCATCTTATGGTATCTCTTATCTCTCAGTTTCTCCCCTTGTGGTCCAGTAGTTGTTTCTCTCTCTTTTGCTCAGCTTCTCTGTCATTTGGTCTTCTATATCACTCATTCTCTCTTCGGCCTCATTTATCCTAACAGTGAGAGCCTCCATTTATTTATCGTACGTCATTAACAGCTTTTTTAAATTTCAACTTGGTTAGATTTTAGTTCTTTTTTATTTCTCCAGAAAGGGCTTTTATTTCTCCAGACCGGGCTTCTCTAATATCTTCCATGCCTTTTTCAAGCCTGGCTAGCACCTTGAGAATCATCATTCTGAACTCTAGATCTGACATATTACCAATGTCCGTATTGATTAGGTCCCTAGACTTCGGTACTGCCTCTTGTTCTTTTTTTTTTGTGGTGAGTTTTTCTGCCTTGTCATTGTATCCAGATAAGAATATATGAAGGCGTGAATAAAATACTCAAAGGGTGGCCAAGACCCCAGGAAAATGTGCTTTAACCAAATCAGAAGGGACTCCAAATCATGGGGGGAAGAAAGTGGGTAAAAAGAAGTTCAGAAAAAAATTTTTTAAGTAAACAAATAAAGAAAAAAAATATATATATATATGAGACTGTTGAATAGAATAGGGTCTCCCACTTAATTTTGGGAGTATTTTGGTCTCTTAGAAGAAACTAAAGAAAGTATCTCCCAAAATTTTAAAGAATGAAAAAAATATATAATGGTAAACACAATGAAGTGATGGAATATGATTATAAAGATGAAAATTTTTTAATTTCTATAAAAGGAATTGATAAGGATAAATTGGTTGGGAGAATAAAGAATAAGAAATTGGAGACAATTTGCTGAAGCTGGAGATTATAACAAAGCCCTGTGCTAGTTATAGGGTGTATTTTGATCTATTAGAAGAAGTTGTAACCCAAAATTTTATTTAGAAGAAAAAACCCTATGTGTAAACAAAAAATTAAGTTAGATGCAATGAAGGATAAAATATGACTTTAATAATGAAGCCTCCAAAAAAATGTTTTTTGTTTTTTGTTTTTTGTTTTTTGTTTTTTTTACGAAAGGTATTGTTAAGAGAAACTAGTTAAAAATGTTAAAAGAGGAAAGGGTAAAATTAAAAAAAATTTAGCGGAAAAAAAATAAAATTTAACAAATTTATTAACTGTGCAAGACTAAAGAATCATGGGGAGAAAGCCATGAATTCCATGCTTTGCTTTCTCCTCCTCTGAATTCCGCTGTTCTCTTGGTACGTGAACTTGGTCTTGGCTGGATTTCTTATTGACCTTCTGGGGGAGGGGCATATTATAGTGATTCTCAAGTGTCTTTGCCCAAGGCGGAAATGCATCGCCCTTACCAGGGGCCAGGCTACGTAATCTGCTGGGGTTCACTATCCCTGAATGCTTTCTGTAGAGTTCCAGAGCTCAGGAATGAAAATGGCGGCCTCCCAATCTCTGGCCCAGAGGAACAGAGTGCTTGGGGCCCCACTCCTCTGTGCGCCCTCGGAGAAAAGCGCTCAGTCACTCCCATCTCCCTGGCCTCCAAACTGTGACCAAGCTTCTCTGTCTCTGGCACACAACCCTGCCTGGAGTCTCTGAACCCCTCCGATCCCTGAGTTCTTCCAGGGGGGTCTCCCCGGATCTTATGGGGTCCCTGCTCACAGAGAAATGGCCTGTGCCACGGATCACGATAAGGTGATCCCAAGTTGAGAGCTCGCTCCCCGACTCCGTCTCTGTAGCTGGCTTCCCCACTCTAATACCTATGAGCTCTGCAACACTCAGACAGCCCCGATCCTTCTGTGAGCCTGAGCGACCTGAGGCCACGCTCTCCTCGCATGGGCTTCATCCCGGTTTAGCCTCTGGAGGGATGTCCCTCAGTGGAGCAGACTTTTAAAAGTTCTGATTTTGTGCTCCATTGCCCTGCTTCTTGCTGGGAGCGCCCCCCCCCGCCCCCGCCATGGTCTATCTTCCCATCACTTTGATTTCACTTCTCCGCTGGTCCTACCTTTCAGAAAGTGGTTGATTTTCTGTTTCTAGAATTGTTGCTCTTCTTCTATTCAGTCTCCTGTTGGACTTGTAGGTGTTCGGGATGGTTTGATAAGCTATCTTGCTGATCTCCTACTATCTGATGTTGTCTCAGTGGGCTACTTTTCTCCGCCATCCTGACTCCTCCCTGGTTTGCCTTTTTTTTTTTTTTTCTTTTAAATCATGGCCATGTATTACTTTTAAAGAACCCCTTTGTGTTGGTGAAACAAAAACTTGGTTTTTTCCTTCCACACTAATTAGAGTCATTTTCACCCTAAATAGTATGTACTTTAATTTTAAGGAAATGGCATAAATAACTATATTGTTTCTTCTGATTACAAAACAACACTTACCCAGTAGGAAAAGATGAAATACAACAGAACTTTATAAAGTTTGCTGACTGAAGAGGCTGTGGGGGCTCATACAGTGTCATTAAAGGCTTTAGTCTCCGACAGAAAGGGGTTCACATTCCAGACATATCCCTTCCTTGCTGAAGGACTCAGGGCAAGGGACATAACTTGGCTGAGCCTCCATTTTTCCACGTGCAAAATGGGCATGACGACACTCTCCCTCAGAGTGATTTTATGAGAATTTTTGTGAGACAAGCCACGTAAAACTCTAGCACCTTGTCTGGCACAGGGGAGCTCTAGACGAAATTGTTGTTATCTGTATGCTTGAGAAGTTCCCGAAAGGGACGGAGGACTCTGCCTCATGACAGGGACCATGCACATGTGTTTGGAGTCCCTGTGCCAACTGCTTTCCAAAAGCCCTGCTTTTTTTTTTTTTTTTTCATTTCTTTTAATACAGAGAGCGGTGAGGTCCTGGCATGTCTTTATAAAGAGAAATGCAAATTGTCCTCACTCAGGGGTGTGGAAAATACAGTAGAAGAATTGCAACTGATGGTGAATCAGCCTTTAATTAGTTGGGGGCTAGGGCCCAGTAAAGACCAGTCCTGTGCTCCCCACTCTCCATGGTAAATAAAACCCAGCCAGGACCAGGGAGCCCACCAAGGATCTTGAAAACACTTGGCCTGTTTTCCCATTTATTTCCAGCAGAGGGCAGTGAAAGATGTTCTCATCAATTACTCTGCCCACCTGCCTTGCTGATCAATCAGAAACTGCATTTAATCACTTTGCATCTATAAGAGGAAATTCATCCCCCATTCTGCCCCCCCCCCCCGTGATTACACTTATGCCAGAAGCTTATAAAAAAAAAAAAAAAACATTTGGGATGGATCTGAGAACTGGAAATAAAAGCCATTTTGTCACAGGACACTGCCTTTGGCTGTGACCATTAAACAAGGTTTTATATGGCTCTGAGGGCAGTGGATTGTGTGGTTTTGCCAAGTGTGATTTCAGAGGGCTGGTGGACAGACTCTTGTGTCCTCTGTGGTCTCGTGGCAGAGAGTGTCAATCAATGCCCACCGTCACTGCACGTGGCTAATGGGAGAGGCCGGGGAGAGGAGAGCGAGACAGAGCGTGTGCTTTGCATTAGGTACTCCTGGGTCCCTGCACAGTCTAGCCACCGGGCCTGATGGAGCTGCCGTGTGTAAGTCGGTCCCCAGTGGTATTTGGGACATACTTCTACTGAAAGATTACTGCTTGTCTCACTGAAATTCAAATTTCATTGGGCATCCTGCATTTTTTATTTGCTAAATCTGGCAACCCCAGGCTTTGTCAAATTTCTCAACTTCTCTGAGCCTTAGTTTCCCAGATGTAAAGTGGAACAAATGTAAAATCAGCCTCGTAGGACAGTATTAAAGTGAAATTTGTACAACACCTGGAGTCCAGAGCTGGACCCAAAATGAGCTGTTCAGGAGATGGTACTTACTACGGTTAGTTCCCAAACCGTTTTTCTCCATTTCAGCTATATTGTCACAGGTGATAATAGAGGTAACATTAAGTTCTACGATCGGACCCTGTCCATTGTTAACTGGTACAGCAACTTCAGACTGAGCTCCTTAAGGACACTGTCATTTTCCAAGACCCCAACAGCTCCCCCACCGAAAAATCAAACTGTCCTCCAGACTGTACTCTAAAAGGTGACCTTTTATTATAAGGTAACTTGTTAATGAATCCAGGGCTCCTGGGTGGCTCAGGGGGTTAATCCTCTGCCATTGCTCTCTGCCTGCCTCTTTGCCTACTTGTGACCTCTCTCTCTCTGTGTCAAATAAATTGCAAAAATCTTAAATAAATAAATAAAAATAAATGATAAAATAAATTTAAAAATAAAATTAATAAAATAAAAAAGTAATTTACAAATAAAATATTAAAAATTAATAATCATCTTCATAATAAAACTACTAATAAAATAAATAAATTGATAATTGCCCAGGTTACATTTCAAAGCAGAATTTTCAGGACACCCGACTGGTTCAGTGTGTTAAGCATCTGCCTTCTCAGGTCATGAGGCCGGCATCCTGGAATGGAGTCCCGCATTGGGCTCGCTGCTTAAAGGGGAGTCTGCTCCTCCCTCTGCCTCAGTCCCTCCACCCTGCTTGTGCTCTCCATCTCTCTCTGACAAATAAGTAAAATCTTTAAAAAATTTTAAGGCAGAATTTTAGAAATGACTTCTAAAATGATGAGCTGCCCAGATGGCTCATTAGGTGGAGTGTGTGATGCTTGGTCTCAGGGTTGTGAGTTTGAGTCCCACCCTGGGTGTAGAGATGAATTCAGGTATGAGAGAGTACCTCCAAAAACAAAGGATTTCATAATTTTTCTCTATGGATAGATAAAAATCTATACCCACATATAAAAATATGTGAGCCGTGTTATGTTGGGACTCCCATTAATGAAAAATTGGAAAGCATGTTCAAATACAAAGGATCTTTGGTCAAAGCAAACTGTTGGACTATTACCGATGGGATTACAGTTCAGGATTTCAGAAACCCACCTCCCAGGCTTCCCACATGGGGTAGGGGGTCTTCTTGCTGCTCCATGGCCACAGACTATCCAAGAAAACAGCTGGCTCCTGGCCTGGGGGGAATCGTTTTCAGCAGAAAACCCCCAGGGAAAGAAATTCTCTTCCCAGGCCAAGTTTTCAGCCTCCTGAGCCCCCAGCAGCATGTCTGTGGCCTCGGGAGCAGTCATTGCTTAAAGTTTCTCTGTGTGCCCGTGGTGTGGGTTGGGCCCTGAGCAGATGAAAGCTCTGGTACTAGGCCAGCCCTGGACACAGGGGACAGTAGATGCTACCCACTCGTGCAAGCAGGAACAGGGTCCCACCAAAGTGCTATGCAGATGAGGAAGAGACTGACTAGGACACAGCGGGGGTGAGCTGCCCACTAGGGTCCTGACGTGCAGCCAGGAGGAAGGGCAAGATCTAGATGGCCTTACTGTATCCCTGGGTCGCTGCTCCTCCCCTCTTTCCTACCTGCCCTGTGTCTCTGTGTGTGCATGTGCATGTGAGTGTATGTGTGTGTGCGTGTGTGTGTGTGTTGTCAGTCCCCTCTGTTCCTCTCCCCTCCCACCTCCTCCTGCAGTGCTGTCCCTTCTCTGCTTCTCTGTCTGCTTGCTGCCCCATCTTTCCCAACCACCTGCCACTGCGTCCAGGACAGTCAGTGTCGTCTCTCAGCCCCCAGGCCACCTTTCTTGCATGCTCAGGCCAGCATCCTTAAAGCTCAAGCTGTACTTCCTGGGAGAGTGGCAAAAGGCGGCCCTGTGGGGGACGGGGGTCCACCTGGCCTATGGGCCACACTGAAAATGTAGCTGTTGGGGTCAGGGCCAGGGTACAGGGAACGGGCCCCACTCAGGCCCCAGTCCCAGTGTGGGGACTGCTCAGCACCTTCTCCCCCTTACCACCCTTCTCCAGCAAGCTCTCAGACCTATACGGATGAGGGAAGGTCAGGGCCTGAGTTCTAGCTAGGCCTGCAAGCCTCTAGGACCCAGTTCTCAGCATGGACTCAGGCTGGCAGCAGCCTATCAGCTGGGTGACCCGGGACAGGCGGTGAATCCTCTGTGTGTCTCAGTGTCCCCAACTACGGAACAGGGAAGACTCCCTCCTTCTTAATGTGCCTCTGAGTGGGATAGGGATGGACAGACATCAAGAACTTGGCAGTTCTTGCAGTTGCCACAGGCAGTGGTGAGAATTCGGTTCTGAGTGGCAGCAGCAGCAAGAGAGAAAAGCGCAGAGACCACCAGGATCGAAGCTGTAGCTGACCGGGGGGCTTACCACTGGTTGCCGTGTGGACCCACATGCGCCAGGGGACCGACCCTGGGGTCTCTGTGAGAGGGTGTTACCAGAAACAATTGCCCTTTGGGTTTCAGTTTGTGCTTGTGGGGATTGTCCAAGGAGACTCCACAGTGGGTGCTGGTGCTGTCAGAAAGTAAGGAAAGTTCTGTGAATGGAAAACAGTCCATGGGATCTTAGGGAGAGTAGAGGAGAGACTGAGCTGTAGCTGTAACCGCAGACGTGGGTGTGTAAAGTGTATATGAAGAGCATGGCAAGGGCAGGCCATGGGCACTGGAACAGGAATGGTGGACAAAAGGCAAGATGGAAAGCCCACTTGGACATTCACTCTGTTGCTTGATTAATCAAAATGGGGAAAGAACCCTAAAGGTCTTCAGAGCGCCTCCTAGAGGCCAGAGTCGCACAACACTGTGAGTCCACTGTCCGGGATGGTACCCAGAACCAAAGGGCCTGACACCCAGAGAAGAAGAAAATGCGGGCACTTGCCGAGGGAAGAGAGGATGCATGTAGCCCTGCAATGCCCGCCTGACGGGTCCACAAGGGGCACGGCTGTGGGACCAGCTCCTGTCCCTGACGGCTTGGGGCCCAGCCAGTTGACATGGCTGGCACCCACTGCATTCCCATTCCTCTTCCTCAGTTCAGCCTTCAAGCCTAAGAGATCTGTGAACCTCCTGAGGGTTGGGAACAAGGGAGTCGACCCCTACAAGGCACCTCTGCAGGCCTGATTCATGCACTGGGCGGCGGCCCAACAGAAGCTGTGCGCGTGCACAGGGGTTCCTGCACGTGCGCTCATTCCTCAGGTTCCAGGTTCCAAAGCTGTGTCCTGGCAACAGGCCCTGCATTGTGCTCTAGGCCTTCTGCCGCGACTTGGCAGCTGAAGGAGAGTGCTGCGAGCCTAGTTTGGTATCCTCAGCATCTGGCCTTACCTGACTGCTCTATGGGCACCTCCTTGAGCAGGCCGTGCCCCTCTCCACAGCCCCGGTCTCTGCGGGGTCTGCACCTGCCAGGAGGGCTGGTCCACCCCAATCCCGCTCACTGTGGCCGCAGACTACTCTTGGCGCCCAGGGCTCGCCCGGCGGTCCACGCCCCGGCGTCCACTTGCAGGCGGTCCTCCAAGTACCCCGCGAGTTGGCAACTATGCTCAGTGCTTGCAGCTTGCATAAAGTACTCCATGATCCTGGAGATCCTGCGCTTTCTTCTGGGGCTCCCCGCCTCCTTCTGCAGGTGGGGCTGCCGGCTGATGGCGAGGCTGTCAGCTGCTGGATCACAGGTGTCCTGCCGCCGCTGCTGCAAGTCCATCGTGGACACGGTCACCCCCTGTGTGGTGCAGAAGCAGGTCGTCACCGGGCTGTTGCCCTCAGCACCCAGGAATGTCCACAATGTCTCCACAGGGGAGAGCGTGTGTAGAGACCCCAAAGACAGCGGCAAAGGGATGGTCCACCGAGAGACTCACAGAAGGGACCCTGAAGTAACTGGGGCCCCACAGGGGGCATTTAGGCCCCTAGGGGTCCACGGAGGCCTCTCTTCCTTTGTGCCCAGGCCTGGGCCTCTGCTGAGAGCCCTCCCCCGGGAAGAGAGCTCAGAAGACCCATGCAAAAAGAAGTCCCCCAGCTCCCATAGGAGCTCCTGCCCCACTCGAAATGCCATCACGAGTTCCTACAGTTCCACCAGGGGCTTCCACCTGGGGCAGAGGAGGAGGGGTCTGGCCACAAGTCAGGCCTCGCAGCCCCCGAGGTCCCCCAGAAAAGTCAGCCAAGAGGGCCCCGTGTGTCCTGCCGGAGTGCCTGCACTTTGCCAGAAGAAGAACCAGCTGGAAAAGGATGCCGATACCACCACCAGGCAGAAGGCAACGCAGATGAACAGCTCATCACCAGCTGACTGTTCCAGAGCCCGAAAACGCAAGGTTTGTCTGCTGCCACACAGGCGAGGGGAGCCTCTGAGGCTGCCGTCACCCCCTGAGCTGGGGTTTCAAGTGACTGCTGAGGACCTGGACCGGGAAAAGAGAGCTGCTCTCCAGCGCATCCAAGATGCTCTTCGAGGGGACACAGAGGCCACCTGCAGCTCTGGCCCAACTTGGACATCCAGTGCCTTGTCCCTGTCTGCTGCAGTGGCTGCTCCCCTGCCAGCCTCTGACACCCAGGTCACCCCCGTGGACAGCTCCCCACCTTCGCAGCCTGTCCTCTTGCGGTCTCACCCTGGCTGCAGTGGGAGCAACTGTGCATCTACCCAGGCCCCCTTGATGCCATCCAGGGACAGCATGGCCTCAGTCACAGTCCCCATAGGGCTGCCTGCACTGCCCGGGGGTAGTGGCAACCCGGGATCCACTGCCCAGACCGCATTCGGGGCTGTGGGTGGGCAGTGGCCCGGAGCCAGCACCCTTCACAGCTCTCCCCAGCATGGACGGCCGTCAGCTCAGGTTCCAGACCCAGTCCAGGCCCTGAGCACAGCTCTAGCCCAGCTATCCTTGGGCAGCGGCACCCAGGTGGGTTATGTGGTTCCCTTACCTGCATCTGCCTCCCAGGGCACCCGTGCCTGTGCCCAGCCAGTTTCAACTACCACCCCTGCTGTACTCGCCCCTGGAGCGGCCGCTGCCCCTGGCTTGGCAGCTGCCCCCCAGGTGCCCCGCGTTGTGTCCCATGCTGGGCCCAACAACCAGCAGCCCCGCCCCACAGCTGGCAGCAGAATGGCGGTACCCATCAGGGTGGGGCTTTCGGCAGCACCCCCAGGTTTGGGGAGAGGTGCTGATATTGCGGATCTGTGCTCCAGCTTTGGGGCTCTCAGCATCACAGCAGGAATGAGCAGCGCCCCAAGTGGCCCGCAGAGCTCCAGGGCAAGCCTGGGCCTGAACACCCTGTCAGGGACCGCGGGAGCCAGCACGATGAACCACCCTGTGTCGGGAGCCCCGAGTGCCCCTCCCTCCAGTCACATCCCCAGGCACCTGACCAAGCAGACATCCAGCTCAGATGGCCACAGCACTGCCAGCAAGGCCGCCTGTGGGAGCGGGGGCGTCCCGGTCTCTCTTCCTAGTGGACCCACCTCGCTGGTCAGCACGGCCCAGAGCAGCCTTGCCACCAAGACAAGCTCATCCCCTGCCCAGCGCTTGAGACGCAAACGAGCTGCACCATGCAACAAACCATCTTCCTCCACATCACAGCCCACTCCTTTGGGGCCCAAGAGGCGGAGGCTCGGCTGAGCCCGTAGCTTCCTGGAGAAGTAGCCGGTGTTGCTTCCTTCCAGGTGACACCGGTAAAGAATAGGGTGGCACGGGAGACAAATCCAGCGGGTCCTGGAGCAAAACCAGGCTCCCAGCCAGCCAGCCAGCATTGGGGAAACTTCCCAATCCCTGACCCACCATTTTGAAAGAACATGAGGGCTTGAGGCCTCATGTGTGATCCCAGGAGCCACCGGCCTTGGGACAGTACACGGAGATCCGTGTCCCTTTGGCCTCAAGACCCGCACAGCTCCTGGGACTGTTGCTGCTGCCACAGGTTTCCCCTCCCTTCTCCCCATGTTCTTCCCAGAACTTTTAGGTAGTGTTCATTCATTCATTAAAGCCTTGTTCTAGTTTCTCTGCATAGCTCTCCTGAGTCTCTTCTGTGGGTCAAGTGTGCAAAAGTTGGGAGTCGAGTGGGTGCTGGCATGGGAAGCCAGACGCCATCGTTTCCAGGTTCCCGTGGCCCAGCAGAGCGGGTAGGGCTAGAAGGACGGACCCTTGAAGAGTGGGAGTAGGTTTTCAGTTTCGGGGATGGGCCTGGGAGAACACTGGCCTGGGGAGGGCAAGTGGGGGAGACTCACCCTTCCCTATTGGAAGCGCCACTTCTCTCCCACTGGGGACCCCATGGAATCTTTTTGCTTCACAGCCCTAGGGCAATGTAAAGACACTCCTGGCCTAGAGTATGGGTCTGGCATCGAAGATTGAGGCTCAGGGCAAAGGAGGACAGCTTTGCCATGAGGGTGTGACAGCTCCCTGAGCGCTGAGTGACATCCCACTTCACACAAGCACCAGGCCTCCCTCAGTGCGTCTCTTCCCTCTGCCGGGATTTGGGGAGCTGCTTCCTGATGGCACTCAGGAGAAGAATGAGGTGCAAACAAGTCACCTGAAGAGGGAGCAGGACAACAGCTGAAAGGACTGTCACCCCAAAAAACTCCTCAGTCCCGTATTTATTAGATACAAGATAACAACCAACAAAGGAGGAGGTTATACATTAGTCATGGGTCTTGTAGGCCAACCAGAAGGAATGGGAGTCCTATGTTGATCATAGTCTTGTAGGTCAACAGAGTAGGGTGTGCCTGGCCCAGCAGCATGGAATTTATAGTTGAGCAAGAGCACAGAAAGGGATTATTCTAACAGAAGGCTTTAATGAGGCCGGGGAGATAATGGAAAAGGGAAACAGGCAATGTTCCACCCTGAGCGACCAGGGCATCCCCAGCTGCTGGGCTCCAAGGACGTGTATCCTCCTCTCCACCGGAGGCCTGCTGCTAGTACAGGTTTTCTCAAGGTCATCCTCAAGCATGCTGCGTGACCAGTACCATTTCTCATTTATTTATTAAAATATTATTATTTTAATAAATTTAATTGTTATTATTAAAATATTATTTATTAAAATATCACCACTTGGTGATATTTTAAGCAGTCTATCATTCTGAGGGACGGTTACATTTCCTCCTTTTTGTTAATGCAGAAGCAGCAAAATCCGTTTGCAAGTTGTCGTACCGTTAGTCATCAGAAAGATTTCCGTGAGCATCTGAGGACTAAGCATAAAATGATTATAGCAATAAAAAGTGTCATCATTCCACCTATAATGCCAAGACCAGTGTTTTGATCCAAGCAAAGGAGTTTACCTCAGACAGAATATCATTAATCCTTTACATGGAACTCACTCTTGGAACTGATTGTAAGAATACTGAGGAATGCCCTGAATAGTATCTTGAAGCTGTTTAATATCCACAGTGAAATTACCGCCATGATGACTGGTAATATGGGTCTGGGATGTATCACATAGCACAGCATGGCCTGGGACTTGAGCATAAGTAGAAGTACTTGACTGGATATTTAGACATGAGGAATGTGGCAAGTCGCTGGGTTTCAGTGATATTTCTGTATCCATCATATATTCTCTACTCAATTTTAGTTAATGTCTAAATCTGCACTCTCATTCTATCAGTCCTTTTTTTTTTTCCCTTGAGATTTGTTTAGATTGAGATCCACTGTTTCTTGGTCAAATAAATCATTTGAATTTTTTGTTTAATCATCAGTTAAAAGGGATTTTAACACTCCCTGGTGCAGGTCTCCTGTCTTCCTAAGAAAAATTTCAAAACACCCATCTGCCATATTAAATTGTTGATTTTATGTGAATTGCAACCCAGATTTCCTAATTTAAATGAGAATTGGTTGAAAAGCATTTTTTCATTTCATTTTTCTTTCAGTTTTTCATTTCATTTCATTTTTCATTTGCAAGTGGTCTGCTCTTTTGTTCATCCACTTGTTGTTCTGCTCTATTTCTCCCAGGATGTGCCTCTTAGCAGCCCACTTGGCAATAATAAGGGCTTCTCGTGGCCCTGGGGGAACATAGCAAACTACCCAAAGCCTCCCTAGGACAGAGCTGTGACAATGTAGATCCACGATCTGGACAACAGAGTGGTGTTTCCATTCACTGGGGCGGGACCTGCGGATCTGTGTGGTCTAAATTTGTTTAGGTCAGAAAGGGCATCTAACTGGGATCCTCATTTCCTAAAGAAAGGAAGGAGTTAAATCAATGGAACTAAGTCAGGAGGAGGAATTGAATGTGTATTAGTTGGCATTCTCCAGAGAAACAACTGACTGTTTATACCTACATCTCCATGTAATCTCTCTCTAGAGAGGGATTTATTAGAAACTGGCTCACACGGTTATGGCCCAGGCAGGAGAAGACCAATGTCCCAGCTCAAAGTCAGAGGGTTAGAAAGAGGGGCGTCTCCCTTACTCAGCCTTTTTGTTCTGGCTCAACCAGTTGGATGAGGCCCAGCAGCATTGGGGTGGCAATCTGTTTTACTGAGTAACCGATTCAAGTGTTAGTCTCATCCAGAAACACTCTCATAGGACCAGAGCAAAGTTTCATCCAATTGGGTACCTTGTGGCCCAGCGAAGCCAACACAAAAAATGAACCATCACAGCATATTCCACAAGAGTGAATGAAGCTTCTGGGTCACGGGGAAATGATACCAAATGAGGTCACAGAGGAAGAAAAGAGAGATTCCCATCTAGGAGGCCGTGCAAGTGCATTTGAGGACCTTTTAAGCGCTTTGAAATTTCATGGAGAGTTTTCTCCACATTTTCCATGTTCTAATCCTTGTGGCATTGTTGAGAGTACCTTCAAATCTGGCTCCTAGTTAATTAATTCCTCTGTATCTGCTTAGCCCTCTAGCTGAGTTTGTAATTTTAGTTATTTCATTAGTCAATTCTGGAAGTTTCGCCTGGGTTCCTTTCAAATGTCTGGACATTTTTGGTAATCTTTCATCTTGATGTCAATACATTCTTTTGAAAATATACAGAGCCTGTAATTTGCAGTATGTGGTCTTTGCAAGCTTTTCTTCTCCTTCTCCCACCCCTCCCCTCCCCTCCACTCCCTGCCCCCAGTCCCCTCCTCCTCCCCCACCTTCTTCTTTGGTTCACATTCTGCACTGTTGTCCCTCCCCTCCCTGCCCCCAGTCCCCTCCTCCTCCCCCACTTTTTTCTTTGGTTCACATTCTGCACTGTTGTATGGGTTCTGATTATTTCCTCAAAAGTTTTTCAATAGGAATATATTAATGCCTGGCTTTAAAGCATATTCCTGTAGAGTATACGTATTCCTCTCGGTACCTCCAATGGGAGTAGATGTAGTAAACTCACATTTTGGCTTAGATTTCTCAGTCCACACAGGCAATGTGGATTTCAGGCTATGAAAATTAATAAAGGGAATTTGTAAATAAAATGAATGGAAATCAATATTTAAAGGCTTAAGTGTTCATGTTAAAAATAACCATGTTTTGGGAGAGGAGTGGTTTCCCAGTGCATTTAAGGGGATGACCTTAAGCATCCCATCTTGCAACCTGGAGATCTTGTCTACTGGAAAAGAGCTCCAGAAAAAAATCTCTTCAAGCTCTTTGGAAAGGCCCATATCAGGTCTTGCTAACCAACCCTGTGCTGCCAAACTCCAGGGAAGAGGCTCTTGGAGTCACGTGGCACATTTGAGGAAATCTCCAGATTCTGTGGGACCTGCACACCATGCGGTGACCTAGAAGTTCAGATTTCCCAACATGAAGTGGATGGCACCTCAAGAGATAGCTTTGCCACGATGCCTGGGTGAGACCCATGTACCTTTTCTCACACTTGCTTCCTGTCTCCTTCACGGAAAGACAGTGCTCCATCCCACACTTACCAGACCCTTGCAGAAGGAGGCAGCATTATTGTTGTTGTTGTTAGGATTTTTCAGACACAGCCTCCTCATAATGCCATGACAAATCAAACTTTTCCCTTTTTTTTGCTGGAGGGCAGAAGTTCCTGAATCCACAAATGTCTTTCTTTCATCGGAACCACTAACAGACTCCGGATTCTTAGCCACATTCACGGTCTCCGCATTTGCGCACTTACAGGCTGTATTATTGGATAACACTGGCTTCTAAACAGTTCTTTGGGATAATACAATTCTAATGCAGCTGTGACATCTTGCTGTTTTGCAGATAGTTGTCCACCTGTTGTGTCGTGTCTATACCTGCGCTGCATCTTCCCGAGGGCACTCGGTTGATTCTCTGACGGGCTGCTTGCAGGGCCCACTACTCTGTTTTCATGGCTGTTTGAAGCAGGGGCTCCAGGAGGCATGCATGGCTCTGTCTGGGTTGGCCTCCACAGGGAGAACTGTTCTCTCCTAAGTCACAATAAGTGCCAAGGACTGTTTTCAGTTGGCTACTTTCTGACCTAGGGTCCTGATTTAGAACCACAATACAACTTGGAAGTTTCATGTGAATTTTTATTTTTCTTAAAGATTTTATTTATGTATTTATTTAAGAGAGGGAGAGAGAGCATATGCAGCGGGAGCAGCAGGCAGAGGGAGAGGGAGAAGCAGACTCTCCTGCTGAGCAGGGGACCCGATGTGGAACTCTGTCTGATCCCGGGACCCCACGATCATGACCTGAGCCGAAGGCACATGCTTACCTGACTGAGCCACCCAGGGGTCCTGGATTTATTTATTTGAGAGAGACTGCGTGTGTGAGCTCTTGAATAGAGGAAGGTACAGAGGGTAAGGGAGAGGGAGAGAGAATCCTGAGGTAAAGAAACATCACCCACGACAGAATGGGAACTACTTACTGACAGCAGGACAGTGAGTCGGGGGGCATCTCCATCCCCTGCATTTGGCAGAGAATCAAGTCAAAGGCAGGCAGAGGAGCAGGAAAGCTTCTGGGTGGTGAAAGGGGAAGGTCCGATGACAGGTTGTTGGGGTGGGGGAGCAGGACGGGAGCTGACAGAACAGGACTGTTCTATGTCATAGACCATATTCGAGGAGCATATCTGTTTCCCTCGTGGTCTCAAGTCCAGGGGTGTGTGTGCTAAGTTGGGAGCAAGAACAAGAAAAGCTATCTGGGGCCGATCGCTGCAGAGTTGTGGCTTGGCTTTCCAGGAGGGCCTCTGCAGAGCTTGTGGGTCCAGCCCTGCCTGGTTTCTTGGCAGATTTAGAATGTTCTGTAGACTGGAATCCCTCTCCTAAGCTGTCTTCAGACAACTGAACACCTTCTATGGATAGAGAAACTATATTCCATAACAACTATGATTAGTACTATACATAATAATTACAATAATGATCAATAATAATTATAATCACCTACATATCATTCAATGTATAAACATTAATATGTATGAAATTATATAATCGATATATCATGCTTATAGTATGTATGTAATTATACATATTTATAAGAATTATGATAACATAAGTGATAAACTACATTAAAACATAATAAAGTAATACATTAACAAAGTATTAAATAATAAAAATTTTATGATAAAAACGATTGACTCACTGGGAGCCAGAGATGCTCCTTTTCCTTACTGTGAGCTGCTCCCAATGCTTTAGACTGCCAGGTGTCTGATCTCCAGATAACTGAGTGTTTCTGTACACGGATTATCAGTGTTTTAGAGCACTTTGAGCAAGGGACCACCACCTGCATGACCAGACTATGATCTGCTTTGTGTGGGCCCCACAAACTCTGGCAAGGCCCTTCTGTTGTCAAAGGTCTTCAGTGAAAGCCCTGAGAATTTGATCTCAACTTGGAAAATTGTGTGATGAAAAATAAATGCACAGAGGCATGAAGGACAATGTGGGGTTGACAAAACAGATTTTAGTATTTAAAAGCACTGTTATTCTAGAATGCCATCTTGAGGGGTGCCTGGCTGGCTCAGTGGGTATAGCATGCGCCTCTTGATCTGGGGGTCATGAGTTCAAGCCCCACATTGGGCATAGAGATTACTTAAAAACATGCCATCTTGAACGTAAAAGAGCTTGAAGAGGCTGATAATATCTGGAAATACTCCCAAGGATCTCAAGGGATCTGGAAATGCTAGAAAAGGACTGCAGCTCAGCTCTTCAGCACCCACTGTATCCTTTTTACTTTTGCACATCATCAAGACAAGCCATCTGCTCACTCAGTACAAGAGACCAAAAGCTACTTTGAGTCTGAAACAGTTGCATGTGGAAAACGCTAGATCCTCATCCTTACTTGCTGGATGACTTGCATGTCCTGCAAGACAGCTTCTCTCAGCTGATGAATTCGTTAGAAGGAAAAGACAGGTGCCAGGCTGTGAGAAGATGAAATCTGATCAACACAATCATTTCCCAAAGGCCTTGAACCTATCGTGTTCTTTTCTCTTTGCTATTTTATTTTGGCATCAAGACTATAATAGCTCCAGTATTCCTCGAGTTATCTCAGACTCTCCTTTCCAGACAAGTGAATATTCTGTAACTCGGGAGAACGATCATTGGCATTCATATCACGCACACACAACTGAGAGAGAATGGATTCTCTATTTACCATTGGATTGTCTGTTCATCCTCAAAGCCTGCCTCCTCCTCCTGTTCTGTCTCCTCTATATTCTGTGTGAACGTGGATGGAATTCATAGCTCAGGGAACTCAATCCCTTGTGAAGAACTCAGCCTGGGTCTGTGTGCAGAGTGTTGGGTCACTGGTACTTTCTCCAAGATCTCTATCAGTTCCAAGATCTGGGGATTTTATTTTAGTGTGTGTGTGTGTGTGTGTTTGTGTGTGGTGTTTGTTTGTTTGTTTGTTGTATACTGGCCTTATATGTTGGGGAAAAAATAAGTACCCAAAACTTCAGATACTCTCTTTAACAGAAAGGAGTAACCTGCCATAGTAAAATTAACCTAAAAATTTAAAAACAACATGTATGTTTCTTTGATGACATCTGAAGCCTCATTCCACTCTTAAGAGCAAAGACATTGTTTTAGTTTTGGAGAGGAATTAGATGAAATTTAGGCACAGTGCAGGCATCACTAATTACTATTCTATCATTTTCAAATATTTTTAATGGAAGATTACTGTTTAAAATCAAGATACACCATAACATAGTTATATTCTCCTAAAAGTCTTAAGTGTTTGAAAAAAAGAAAGCAATTTTCAGGTAATAGATACAAAATTTTAAAACCAGCCAAAGAAGTATAGTTTATAATGCTAAATGCAAACTGACATGGATTTCACAAGATAACAAAGCCAGAATCATCTGTATATTCATCCATTAACTGCTCATGTGTCTTGATGAGCTCGCCAGCCTGCACCAGCCGTAAAGATACAACCTCAGCCACAGACAGAGCCTTGGAAAATTTGTCCACGGGACTCTGGGCCAGGGATATCCGTCAGGTGAAGGATAGGCTCTCCCAGGCACCTCCCGGCCCACACTGGGCTGGTTCTGGGCACCAGAGTGGAGCTGAAAATTTCACCAGGGGCACGCTGCCTGGACTCTTCTCAGCCAGTGTGAGCGCTGCCGGTCTCATGAGTACGATTCAGAAATATCCGTGGACAAAAACCCATCCTTCCTTTGTGGTTCTCAGTCCATTGGACACCCTTTGTGGATAGAGAAACTATTCAAAAAATGTAACAGTGGGGCACCTGGGTGGCCCGGTCTGTTAAGCATCAGCCTCCTACTCAGGTCATGATCCCAGGGTCCTGGGACTGAGTCCCGAGTTGGGCTCCCTGCTCAGCGGGAAGTCTGCTTCTCCTTCCCACCACTCATGTTCTCTCTCTCTAATACATAAATAAAATATTAAATAATAATTATAATAATAATTAATAGGTCAACTAATCTTCAACAAAGCAGGAAAGATTATCCAATGGAAAGAAAGATAGTCTCTCTGACAAATGGTATTGGAAAAATTGGACAGCCACATGCAGAAGAATGAAACTGGACCATTTCCTTTCAGCAGACACAAAAATGACTCAAAATGGATGAAAGCCCTAAATGGGAGACAGGAATCCATCCAAATCCTGGAGCAGAACACAGGCAGCAACCTCGGTGACCTCGACTGCAGCAACTTCTTTCTAGACACGTCTCCAAAGGCAGGGAAGGAAAGGCAAACCTGAACCACTGGGACTTCATCCAGATAAAAAAGCTTTTGCACAACAAAGGAAACCGCTGGGACAGAATGGGAGAAGGTATGTGCAAATGAAAAATCAGATAAAGGGCTCGTATCCAAAATTTATAAAGAACATGTCAAACTCAACACCCAAAGAACAAATAATCCAATCAAAAAATGGGCAGAAGACAGGAACAAACATTTTGCCCAATATGACATCCAGATGGCCAACAGACGTATGAAAAGAAAAATACTACACATCACTCAGGATCAGGGAAATACAAATCAAAACCACAATGAGATGACCACCTCACACCAGTAAGAAGGGCTACAGTGAGCCAGTCAGGAAAGGACAGATGTCGGAGAGGATGGGGAGAAAGGGGAGTCCTCCTCCACTGTCGGCTGGAGTGCAAGCTGGAGCAGCCGCTCTGGAAAACCATATGGAGGTTCCTCAGAAAGTTGAAAATAGAGCTACCATTTATATTTTAGTCTAGGAACAATTTTGCCTTGATTTGAACTCCCACCATTTTTTTGAAAAGACTTTTCTTTCCTTGATGAAAATTACCCTATGCTGTGAATTTATTTATTCAATCAGTAATCTGTTTCATTGATCTGCATCTTTCTGTAAGTCGGGGCACCACTTTCTGATTTCTGGAATCTTCACAAGTCTTCAAATCAGGATATTTAAATTCTCTACATTTGTTTTTTTCTTTTTTTTAATTGCTTTCACTATTTTAGGTCATTTGAATTTCTGTATAAATTTAGGAATAAACTTGCCAATTTCTGTACAAACCTGTTGCTGTTTTTCACTGTGATTGCCTTGAATCTGCCTATTAATTTGTAGACAAGTGACAACCAATCTGTACTGAGGCTTGCCGACCCGCCTATCATCTCTGTGTAAAAATATTCTGTTGATTTCGGGAGAGGTCTTGTACTTAGTCCGTTACATTTAGTCTAAAATGTGTAACATTGTGTGATGCTAATATAAATGAAATTATATCTTGTTTTCTGATTGTTTATGGGTCGAATACTCATTTATTTCACCCTTGTGACCTTACTCAACTTTCTTATTTGTTCCAGCAGGTCTCTGCAAATCACTTACATACACTGTATAACTAGGTTTGGCATCCGCAAGTACAGATATTTATTTCAGATATATCTGCCTTTCGTATGTAAACAAAACAAAACATTATCTTCAAGTACATGGTGCCCTGAGGATTTAACAAAGGTTAACTAGTCAGAAGCTCACGAACTCCAGAGCATGATTTTCTAATTAAGAAATGGTCAGGATGCCCTAATAAGATACTACTTCCTCCTTTAAAAGTGACAGCCGGTCCCAGGACATAAAATCTTCTCTTATCTGTATATCGCCTTTCTAACTTTTTTCCAAGTTAGCACCTTTTTCTGGAGCAATTTTACTTTTCTTGTTTTCAGCTAGAATATGTTACCGTTATGGCAGCGGCACTGATCTTCCCTAAGGCAGAGCACCCTCCCTGGTCCCCAGGCACTGAGCAGCGGGTGAGGAGAAACGCTGCCAAGTTCCCATACTCGCCTGCATGTCCGCACAAGTGCCACTATGTACTGGTGGACAACGCATCCATGGAATCAGGAACACCCAAATGCTACTAAGAATTGTTGGATGGGAATTATGGGAACTTGTTTTCTTTTTCCTTCCTTCCTTCTTTCCTTCCTTCTTTCCTCCTTTCCTTTCCTCCCCCTTCCTTCCCTCCTTTCTCTCTCTCTCTCTCTCTCTCTTTTCCTTCCTTCCTTCCTACCTTCCTCCTCCCCTTTGCATCTCCTTCCTTCCTTTCTGGTTCTTTCTCTCTCTCTCTCTTTTCCTTCCTTCCTTCCTTCCTTCCTTCCTTCCTTCCTTCCTTCCTCTCTCTCTTTCTCTTTCTTTCCCCTCCCTTCCTTCCTTCCTACCTTCTGCCCCCTCTTTGTTTCTCCTTTCGTTCTTCCTGGTTCTTTCTCTCTCTCTCTCTTTTCCTTCCTTCCTTCCTTCCTTCCTCCCTCCCACCTTCTCTTCCCTCCCTCTTCTTTCCCTCCTTCCTTCCTTCCTTTTCCCCCCATCCCATGTCCTTCAAATTAGCCATAATGAAGAATGCACTATTTTTAAACCATGAAATCAAAACTTTGTTTATAAGAAGAAGCTTATGAGAAAGTTTACAGTTGTTGATTTTCAAGGATAATTATTTTATAAAGCCGAGAAATGCAAGGCTTTGGAGGTTCCTTTTTGAACTGCACTTTTAAAGAAGAGAAAACCTCTACTTTTCAGTTATGCTACTTGGTACCATTGTATCTCTCTTTTATTATCCAATTAGAACCATCTTTATAGTCATCAAGAGTTCATCAGCAGAAACCTTAGATTATTTATGCTGAAGGGTTTTCAAGCAATAAGTAAATTAATGTGTATGATTTGGAGGTTTGTTTGCATATAAAATTTCTGGCAGAGTTTTTATTAATATTAAACTGAAATGAAGAAAAATCATATCCAATGCCATTTCATTAGTAATGCTCTCTGATTTAAATTTTATCTGAATATTTTTTGGCATCTGAGTGGCTTGTATGGTTAGGTGTCTGCCTTCAGCTCAGGTCATGATCCCAGGGTCCTGGGATTGAATGCTGAGTCAGGCTTCTAGCTCAGTGGGGAACCTGATTCTCCCTCTCCCTTTGCCTGCTACTCAGTCTGCTTGTGCACTCTCTCTCTGTCAAATAAATAAATAAAACTTCTTAAAAATTAAAAAGAAAATAAAAATAAATTATATCTAAATATTTAATATCTTTGTATTATTATACTTCATATATTATTTTTATATAATTATTATACTGTTTATATTATTAATATTTAGTGTTATATTTATTTACATATGTGAGATAAGCAAAATCTATGCAATTTTTATTTTAAACATGACAATAGAAACTTGTAATAAAATTTCTACCTTGAATTCCTAGCTTGCATACATGTTATTTGGTCTAAGAAATTAAATACTTTCATGGATTCCCAAAAGTCAATTCATTGCAAACATTAATTTTAAAAGATAGAATACCTTTTGCGTTGTATCTTATCATATAAAAACCTTCTAATAGTTTTCATGTTTAGAATTACATTGATGAAGATCGGTTTATTTGGGATATGAGAGAGGTAGAATGGCTTCCTGGAACTCATGAAAATATACATGACTTCTTTACAGAAGAACTGTACTTCTCTCCCATGCGTAGACTAATGGTTTCTTTTGTTCCTTTCACTTGGTTGTAAGTCCTTTAAAATCTGATTCATTAAACCCTTCTTCTGTTTGGGTAACACTTTTAAGGAGGCACACTGCTGGTTTCAGATGGTTTGCACATCATCCTGTCCAACTGGGCATGAGTAGAAGCAGGCAGTAAAGGGTAAATCTGGCTTCATGGCAGGGAGTTTAAGTAAGACACCTCTGGGTTTTTAGCTCACTGCCGGTGTAAGTCAACCACTTGACCTAAATGCCACCAAACTTAGAGTTCAGTAACTGTTGTTGCATCTAGGTGCCAAAATCAACACTTAGAGAACCACCAATGAAATTGTGGTCTGGACACACCGAGGTGATGATGATGTATGATCCGATGGTAAAATGAACTAGAAATGTTTGTTTTAAGAAATGAATGCCTTAAAGGGGGATTAGCAGCTGCCTTTAAATGTTCAGTGTCAAAATGTGAAACTAGTTCAAATGGCAGACCTGAGATGGACCTACAAAACCCACATAAATAATGGACTAAGTCTCATGCAGTGGGTTCTCTCCCTGGGTACCCCACGGGCCACTGTGAAGGTAGTGTCGCAGTTCTCTCTTAGCCGTGGTGGCTGATCTGATTTTCCTCTTTTGCCTAGATGGGCATGACCTCACTCTACCAGGGAAGAGATTGAGGCACCTGCTGGCCTGGAACCTACTGGGATGAAAACCAGGCTAAAGCATCCAAGAGTCTGTAAGTCTTACTTTTGTTTTTCTTTTATTTTTAAATTTTAATTCCCATATAACTGAAAGACAGTATTACATCAGTTTCAGGTGTATAATACAGTGATTCAGTACTTCCGTAATCAACCAGGGCTCATCCGGCCGGGCGCACTCCTTCATCCCCATCCTTATTTCCCCCACCCCCTCGCCTTTTGGAACCATGGGTCTGTTCAGTCATGTAACTTTCAGAGGACATTATGAGGAAGCATGAATTCACTGCCCCTCTGGAAAATACAAAGATTATTTATTTATTTATGATGTACTTACAATTGATCCTATCATTACAAAAATACATGACACGGAACACCAAGTCTCATTTTTTTAATTGTCAGTCATCAGGGTTTCCTCGAAAATAAAAAGCAGTGACACAAAGTGAATCATACCTTTAAAAATGCCATTCAAGTAATAACCCAAAGAAGAGATTGTGTTGAGTTTTTAATGACTAGAAGTGAGGTTCAGGACAGCCTTTAGCAGCTCACAGAACTCTTCCTCTTTCCTCTTTGAGGTAGAGTTGGTTGACTGTAGATTGGTGCTGGTGGTAGGCACAATGTTCAAGAAGAAAAAAATACTTAAAATGTTAAAGACCACCATTATGATTATAATTTTATAATCATATATAATCATAATGATTATAAATTTATTAATTTAGGATCATGCAGGGACAGATCGTGGATCAGGATTTACAAAATTGATTCAGTTCCATGAGTGAAGACCTCAGTCCTTTGTGATTTCTCTTTTCCCATTCTACTTCCTTCCACTCCTTATTTTCTATTTCTTTTAAGCAATGGTCACAATTCTCACACAGGTATATTTATTCCCAGGGGATTAAGTAAGAACGAAGGTGCTTCGTACATATTCTCTACATAAATATAACATCCTCAGTAGGTTTCTCAAACTATTTCAAGAAAATACTATTTTCTTGATTTTGTCCAAATTATGTGACAGTGACTTCAGCAGGACACTGGAATAGGAAGCCTTCAACTGATTCTCCTTACCTCCCTTCCCCCCACACACTGGGGTTTAGCAGCAACACACACAAACCAGTTCTCTTTGTGAGAAATCCAGGATCTAGTTGAAACACCCCGCATCCTGGGCAAGTGTGAGCACCCATCACCACCACCGACCATGCTATAGGGAACTGAGAAAGGAACTTCAGTGCCCAGCTAAGCCCTGAGGAGTCACAGAGGAGCACTGACTTAGTGCTGCAGATTTTCTAGCTTTTTCCCAAGAGAAGCTTCTGTCTTGCCTGCCTGGAGAGCTGTGCGGGCTGCCATACCCTCATTCCCGCAAGGGACTGTCCAGAGCCAGGTGATGGTTTGAACTAGCATGCAAGTGTAGGGGAGGAAAGCTTTTCCCTTCTTCTCCTCTATGTTTCCTTGGCTGGCATAATAATTAAATTAGCATAACGGATTAACAGGAAAAAATCACATTTAATTTCATGCGGACAAGAGTTCATAGAAATATGAGACTCAAGGAAGTAACCAAAAGAGGCAGCTTTCATGCGTTTTAGACAAGGAGACAATAAATTTGTAGAGAATTGACAAGACAAAGGGGTTTAGGCTTGGGGTAGTAAATTAATGAAGAAGGAACAAGATTTGTTTGCACAGCCTTCTCAGCCCTAAATTCCCTATCTCTGGTGATAAGGATGTCTCTCTTCCTCCTGGTACAAGAGGGTACCCTTCCCGTAGGGAATTTGTTTTCTGCTTTCAGAAGGACAAAAGAAGCCAGAGTGTTCTTCTTGCACTTAACCACTTTAGTTCAAAATCATCAAAATAAGGAGCGCCTGGGTGGCTCAGTCAGTTAAATTCTGCTTTCAGCTCAGGTCATGATCTTAGGGTCCTGGGATGGAGCCCCAAGTCAGGCTGCCTGCTCCGCGGGGGAGTCTGCTTCTCCCTCTACCTCTGCCTGCCATTCTGCTGGCTTGTGCTCTCTCTGTCTCTCTGTCAAATAAATTAATAAACAAATTACTCAATTAATTAATTAAATCTTTAAAAAAAACAAACAAAAAACTCCAAACAATCGTATACAAAGTGGCATATTTTGGGGTGGCACATTGTCCCCCTCCCCCTTTGCAGACAGTTCTCACACTCTGGTCCCCATCTCAGCGCACGGTGAGAAGGAGATGAACCCCAGCCCCCAGCATCTTCTTGAGGAGGGAAAGATTGTACCACATGCCCAGTGTCCCAGCTTTTCTGGGGTTGCCCAAAAGGCTAGCTTCTCCCATCTGTCTGAGTGCTAACAGGACTGAGCCCCAGCATACTCCAGCTGCCCGCAGGTCAGTGGCAAGGGCAGCTGTCACACTGAGCACACAGCTGGTCTCCACAGCGCCTCCTCCTGGTTCAGCGAAGAGTAAACAGGTGAAAAATCCCACACCTGTGCTTAGTCCTAGAGGGGAATTCCTTAGACAGCGGTCCCAACAATCCAGCTATAAGGGGGCTCCAGAGGATCTAGTTCTAGGCACTAACAGAAGCCAGCAGAGTGCAGACACCTGGATACCTGTCGAAGGAAGTCCTGCCGTCTGTATCAGTATGGGTGAACCCGCAGGGTTCAGTGAAATAAGTCAGTGACCAAAAGACAAACACCGCACGATTCCACTTATATGAGGTATCAACAACAGCCAAGCGCATAGAAACTAAGGGTAGAATTGGTTGCCAGGGGCTGAGAAGAGGAAAGAGGAGTTGCTCTCCAATGGGCAGAGTCTCAGTTATGTCAGAAGAATAAATTCCAGGTCCCTGGCGTGCAGCATCCTGCTCACAGTTCACAGTTATCTACTGTACACTTAAAACCTGCTACAGGTTCTTACCACAATGAAACAAAATAGAATAAAACAACTGATGAATCCCTGAACTTCACCTCTGAAACTAATAATACTATATGTTAAATTCATTGAGTTTAAATAAAAATGAATTAAAAAGCACTAAAAAAGAGTAAGATAAAAGAAAATGAAAAAAAATAGTATAAATAAGTAAAATAAACCAAACTCTGGGTGCCTGGGTGGCTCAAGCATCTGCCTTCGGTCATGATCCCATGGTCCTGGGATCCAGCCCAGCATCACTCTCCCTGCTCAGTGGGGAGCCTGCGTCCCCTTCTCCCACTTGCCCTGCTTGTGTTCCCTCTCTTGCTGTCTCTCTCTCTGTCCAATAGATAAATAAAAATCTTTAAAAAACTTTTAAAATTTTTTAAAAAATTTTAAAAACTCAAGAAACTGATACTAGGCTAATAAGTGTCAAACTGGCAATTTGATTCATTTGTTCAAATGTAAAAAGTAAATTATAATGTAAATCATTTTCAGTTAGTAAAATTGTTCATCATATGGGGTCTTTTCCCCAGTGTCCTTAGTAACAACATTAATCTCTGTGACTGAGCCTGGGTGGAAATTATACCGAATGTATCATCGCCTAAACGGAGAATATTGCAAAACCAGCACTGCTTCACTTTGCTATATATATATACACACATACATATATATGCATGTATATAGATATATATTGCTAATTAAACTGGGAATGTACTCTTAGGAACAGCTGTCTTGTGAAGTATAAGGCTATTCAGGTATTTTCTGTAGCTTTTGTAGAGTGAACAGTCTAAGGATTGTGAAATAAGAAAAAGTTCAGGTTCGATCTGATACTTTCGGACTTCAATCTCAGCCTGTGATCCATCCTAGCTTTGAGGACATTATTTAGAGTCTATTTTTTCTCAGTTTACTTACTCAGATGACCAGAATATATCTCTACATGTATTTGGTTTTCTCCCAGGGTTCCTGGCTCACAGCTCCCCAGAACTTGGGAATTCTCTGAGAGGTAAGAGCAATGGGAGCTCCTCTTGTTCTAATATTTGTCTCTTTGTCCCCAGTTCCTGAAATCCTTCAGGGCCCTAAAGGTGATTGTCTCGGTAATCATAACAAGCCCCCTTCCACGACAGTGGGGGGGAAGGGGGAGGGAGGACGCCTGTGTCAATGAGGTGATACTGGAAAATACCAAGGATGGACGGTTGGTCAGGTCAACAAACAGGTGGGTAGAAGAGAGAAGGGTGGAACCGATTCCTGGGAAAGGGAGAGTGAGTGCAGCAGAATCGGTTAGCAATGGCCGGTGGTTTCATCTATCATGCCTATGTAATGAAGTGTCCATAAATGTCCAAATAGAATGGGGTTCAGAAAGCTTCCAGGTCGAGAAGCCAGGACCCTTCCATGTGCTACTGTACCAGGTCAAAAACTCCACGGGGAGAGAAGCTCCTTTGTTGGGGCCTCATCCTTCCTTCTTCTGCATGTGGCTGTTGATTCCCATCTTTTAATATCCTTTGTGATGAACTAGTAATCTGTGCAAGCCACTCTAGCAAATTAGTTGAACCTAAGGAAGGGTTGTGCGAATTTCTGGTTTATAGCCCATCAGTCAGAGTACAGGTGATCACGTGAGAGTGTACTGGCACCTGAAGTGGAGGCAGGCTTGTGGGAATGAGCCCTTGACCTGTGGAATCTGATTCTGTCTCCACATAGTGTCAGAATTGAGGTGAAGTCTCAGACACCTGAACTGCTTGTTGGTGTGGGGTAGCCTCCACACACACACTGTAATTGTGTCCTGGAACCCAAAGGACCAAAGGTTTCAGCTACCTGCTTTCACTGCTCTGATTCCAACTCTCGTACACTAGACTTACTCCCTTTGTGAAATAATAGGTTTAGAGCTGGTTATGTGCTCAGAACCATTTATTTTTCCTTTTTTAATGTCTTTTTATTTTTCCTTCATGCCTTAAGCCTGTCCACATCATCCTCTGTTCATATCCGTCAGCGTTCTCCTCCAGATTGAGCCGTCAGACTGGGTGATGCTGCTGCAGCATCTTCGGCTCCCTCCCTCCCTCCCTCCCTCCCTGTCTTGTCTTCTTCTACCAAAGATGTCTTCTTCTACCAAAGATGTCATGGAGAAACACCAGTCTCAGTGGAATCTAACTCCAAATCTCCTCCCACCTACATAAGAGCTTTTCAAGAGAGACTTTTTCTTGCATACTCTACCACTAAAACTTTAAAGTTGTCAACCTCCACTGACGACTGAAAAGTTACCAGGTCATCCTATGGTTCCTTAATCACCTCTCCCTTTATTCTATATAGCGGCAAATAAAAACTCTCCGTTCTCCTGAAAACTCTGACCCTCACCCCTTCCCACCAATCTCAAAGATGTCATAAATAGAAAACAGTATTGACATATTTTATTTATTTTTTAAAAGATTTTATTTATTTATTTGACAGACAGAGATCACAAGTAGGCAGAGAGGCAGGTAGAGAGAGAGGAGGAAGCAGGCTCCCTACTGAGCAGAGAGCCTGATGTGGGGCATGATCCCAGGACCCTGAGATCATGACCTGAGCCGAAGGCAGAGGCTTTAACCCACTGAGCCACCCAGGCAGCCCAGTATTGACATATTTTAAAGTCTTCCAACTTCCTGCTTAGGAGTCTATATTTATTTTTTAAAGACTTGTTTATTTATTTATTGTGGGGCAGGAGTGTAGGGACAGAGAGAGAAAGAATCTCAAGCAGACTTCCCACTGAGCTTGGGAGCCTGACATGGGGTTCGATCCCAAAACCCTGCCTCTCTGCCTACTTGTGATATCTGTCAAATAAATGAATAAAATCTTTAAAAAATAATTATAGGAAACTAGTATGTCCCCTGGGTCTTCGTAGGATAAGTTGTATATAATATGATGAAAATTAGCTTCAGGAACATCCTTATAATAAACATAATAGTGAGATTCACAGGGTTATATTTTTAAATTTCTTAATAGAAACCAATCATGTAATACCAAAGGAGAATTTTTTTAAGATTTTATTTATTTGACACAGAGAGAGAGAGAGAGATCACAAGTAAGCTGAATGCAGGCAGAGAGAGAGGGGGAAGCAGGTTCCCTGCTGAATAAAGAGCCCGATGTAGGGCTCGATCCCAGGACGCTGAGATCACAGCCTGAGCCAAAGGCAGAGGTCTAACACACTGAGCCACCCAGTTGCCCCACCAAAAGAGAATTTAATAAAGTCTATTCTGTATGAGTGGTCTGAATACACATACTTGATACAACTAATAATGATGTTGTGAGAACCAGGTCACTTAATTCTTAGTTTAGTGGTTTTGTTTTCCTTCCATCTATAATGGAAGCCACGTATACGTGTACATGCACATATACACACGTGTGTGTGAGAGAGAGAAATAGTGTCTTCCGCACGATGCTCACTTGTCAGTGATATGTTCTGGATTGGTAAATCAACACACACACACACACACTGCTGACGATTTCTGATATATGGGAAGAAATGTCACTCTCTTTGCATGATCTAAAATGCACTGACACTCATAAAGTAGTTCTGTTTTTAATTTTTTGAGGAACATCCCTACCGTTTTCCATAATGGTTGCACCAATGTACATTCCAGCCAGTAGTGTGTACAAGTGTTCTCAACCCTCCAATACTTCTTTTGTTTCTTTTACAATTATCATCCTAACAAGAATGAGGTGGTATTTCATTGTGGTTTTGATTTGCATTTCCTTGATGAAGAGTGACATTGACCATCTTTTTGTAACTTGTTGGCTATTTGTTTGTCTCCTTTTCAGAAATGACTGTACAGACTCTTTGTCCAAGTTTTAATCAGATTGTTTGTGGGTTTCTTTTTTTCTTTTTTTAAGTTGAGTTGTAGGAGTTCCTCCTATATTTTGGAAATTTTCCTTTATCAGATAAATGTTTTACAAATATTTTCTTACATTCCATTGGTTGTCTTTTCACTGTTGATTATTTTCCTTCCTGGACAGAAACTTTTCAATTTGATGTAATTTACTTGTCGGTTTTTGCTTTGTTGCTTCTACATTCGGTATCACATCCAAGAAATAATTGCCTACACCAGAGTCATGAAGCTTTTCCCATTTTCTTCTAATAGTTTTTCAGTTTCAGGTCTTACATGTTCTTCCTCAGCCCATTTGGAGTTGATTTTTGTGTAAGTTAGCTAAGGGTCCACTTTTATTATTTTTGAATGTGAATGTCCAGTTTCCCAGTAATCCCACTTCTGGGTATATATTCAAAATCATTGAAATCAGGTTCCCAAAAGTTTCTGGGCTCCCATGTTTATGGGAACATAGTTTATACTAGCCAAAGTATGAAATACACAAAAAAATCTAAATGTCCATCAAAGGATAAATGAATAAATAGAATGTGAGATATGGAGACAATGGAATTTTTTACAATGGAATAGTTTTCTTCTTATAAAAAGGTAATCTTGCCATTTATGGCAATAACGGTAAACCTAGAGGACGCTTTGCTAAGTGAAAGAAGCCAGTCACAGAAGGACAAACACTGCATCGTTCCACATGTAGGAAGTATCTAAAAAAGTCAAACCCATAGAAGCAGAAACCGGAATGGTGGTTGCCAGGGGCTAGAGGAAGGCAGAAAGAAGGCTTGCTGTTACCTGGGTGTAAAGTGTCCTCATACAAGATGAACAAGTTCTAGAGAGTAGTGTACCACACTGTGCCTGTAATTAACCCACGCTCTACTGTGCACTTAGAATTTGTTGAGAGGCTAGAACTCATGTTAAGTGGTCTCACTACAATTAAAAATAGATAAGGAAATAAATGCATTGGCAAATGGAGGTGAACCTATTATTTAGAAATATGGAAATTTACATAACTCTGAAAGCTGTTGGTATGCATTTTCACGAGTTGTTGATAACTTCTAACCCCTTACTTTGACTGATCAACAGTGACCAACATCGAAGCTACAGGTTCCAATCAATGGAAATGCCTGTTCTGAAAAATCACACTTTGTCTTATTAGTTTTACTAAAAAAATAAATAACATATCTCAATAAATGCTGAGAAAGTGTTACTACAGTGTGCAGTTTGTACCTTCAAACAGCCAATAAAATGAACCATTTCTCAATGATCCCATAATGTCTGGGATTGTCACAAGCATTTATCCCTCTTCATTATCTTCCCCTTTTCTCAGTCTTCTTCCCATCATTGTCTCTAACACCAGCACAGCTCTGGTTGTACTGGGGGAAATGCTGAGGTATTGGTCCCACTATTTATCATAAGATGTGAAGTCACAGAAAGATCATCTCAATTTCTGCATTTTGAAGTTAAGGAAATAGCAAGGTCATATCACTTATCTAAGTCATGAAATTAGCAGATGACAGAGCAGAGCACGGAACCTGGAAATATCACCCAGTTCCCAACTATCTGCAAGTGTAGATGGCGCTCACAGCGGCTCAAACGTTCTCTGGTACAAAGTCTGATCCCTTCAAAATCGATAGTGGTCTCCACAGTCACTGTTTGTAATTCTTGACTTTTTAAAAGTTTCTGTTTCTATTCACTCGTTTTCTCAGGCTTTGATGTATTTTGTCCACTATAGTTAAGCAGTATTAACTTATTTATGCTGACATGCCTTGATTCAGCCTCTTATCTCCAGTTTCCATGAACCAGTCTTCTTCATCATAGTCTCTGACGAGTTCTTTCATCTGGGGATGAACCCAGAGTTAGAAAGTTCTCCTTCCTAATGACTCGTTCTCTGTGACATTCACTTGCTGATCCTAGCTGTATGCTTTTCTGCACTATCAAGATGGTGTTTGGACTCATACATCCAAGCAAATTTGACCTGTTTGCTGTCAGCCCTCAATTCCTGTTTGAGTTTTCTCTGTATGCTGTCTGCGTCTGCCTCTGTTCCCAATAAGTTCCTGAGACACATGGGTATTGAGCATCTACTCTCTGTCTCACCATGCATGGGGGAAATAAACAAACAGAATGGAAGAAAACTATGATCTTTAAAAACAATCTTTTAGGGGCTCCTGGGTGGCTCAGTCAGTTAAGCGTCTGCCTTCAGCTCAGGTCACGATCCCTGGGTCCTGGGATTGAGTCCCACAATGGTCTCTCTGCTCAGCAGGGAGTCTGCTTCTCCCTCTCCTTCTGCCTGCCATTCCCCCTGCTTATGTTTGCCTGTTCTCTCTCCCTCTCTTAAATAAAATCTTAGAAAAAAATCCTTTAATATAGGAAAAGGGGCAAATGTTAAATGGGTAATTATGCAGAATATTAATTAGTATTGTTATAGGTTATAAAGGAATACAGAGAACTGTGAAGAAATAAAACAGGGAGATGTAAACTAGTATAGAGAACATGCAAGGCATTTTCTTTTCATGCCTGTATCCCAGGATCGTTCAATGAAGGGACGAGGGGATAATCAGCAAACCCTCACCTACACCTTCTCTTACATCCTCTAGATCTATCTTACCATGAGACTCCCAGAATATGACACCAAGCTTCACACTGTAATGTTCTGATAATGGAGTAGGGCATGACTACCACATTAACCATGAGACATGCTACCTTCCCCCTTTTATTTGTTCTTTTAGAATTTTTTTTTGTTTAATGTTGGATTTACCTGTGAAAAAATACAGTGTTATCCTAAAATAAGTCAAGCATACTAATTATGCTTAAAGCTCCTGTATCATGTGAAAATATAAAAGTGAACATATTAAAATCTCAGAGATGAAAAATGAATCAAAGTCAAATTTGGATAAACATCTGTAGCTTCCACTCTGTCATGTATTTCTCTCTGTGTGTGTATTTATATTTTAAGCTTAAACTTTAAAATTTTAACTTTAAACTTTAAGCCATGTCATGAATATATGTCACACAACGTACCATTTGTAGATCAGGTGTTTTTGCATCCAGCAGATTATCTGTTATCGCACGGTGATCTCTCTGTAAAGATTCAGAAGCATGTCTTATCAGGAGGGCCACCTGTTCCGGTCTTATTCCCAGCCTTCTTTCCCAGTACTTGTCTATCAGGTATCTATCTGCAACTGGCTTTACCACCTTCTCCGTGTCTCTGCTCCCTGCTGCAGGCTGGTAAGAGCTCTCAGAGCCCTGATACCACTTTTGTTATGGTTCAAATCTCTTCCCAGAGAACAAGGAGTCCAAGAGGTCTGATGTAGCCTGAACACAGAAGTAGAGCAGGATAGGCTGTCTTTTTTATTTGACAGTCCATGGAGACTAATATCCAGGGACAACAGTGGGTTTCAAAGTAGGGAAAGCGGTAGTAGTAAAGATGCAAAGCATAGAAGCTAGACTCCCCAGCTCCCCTGCACAGGAGGCAGAAGGAAGCCAGTACTGGGGCCATGTTTCCTCCCAAGAGTGGAAGCTGCATCTAAAGTGTAGCTCCAGTGGGTAGATAAGAAGGTGCAGAATCCCCAAGGTGCTGGCTAGCTCAGTTTGGCTTGCTTCCTTAATGATTCTGTTGCTGAAAAGGAACCAACTTGGGTGGTTCCTTATGGAACCACCATATGGCATCAGCAACTTCTGTGCAAATTACTCCTAAAAAATACTTGGAAGGACAAGTAACTCATCACCAGAACCCTTGCTCCATTTTCAAATTGTTGATATGGCCCATATTTTCTAGGAAATCTGGATTTAAATACTGGAAACCAATTTGAAATAAAAACAATAATACAAAGAAAAAGGCCGACAGAGGGGAAACTCTCAAAAGACAGCATAAAACATAGACATGAAGGTCTAGAAAAGCCATCTTAAGAAACATGGAAACACGGTGACCAGAGCAGCTTCAGGTCTGCACAGGATGGGCCTGGGGCCACTCAGAACTTCAGGTTCCACATCCCTCCTCACATGTGTTTCAGTGTCTTTCTTCAGCTGTAGGCAATTTAGCAGGAACCATGGTCTCTAGAAGGTCCTGGTCCATAAGCTTCACATCCACTGAGGCTCACAGTTCCAGGGAAAGAATCTGATGGGCCGGAGTTGGATTAGATGCCCAATTCTTGGGGAAATCACTGTAGCCAGAGGAGCAAAATTTCAGAGTGGCAGCCCTGCCTGGGTCAATGGGGATCACTCTCCTGAGAGATTATTACTCTCAGGACGAGGAGACACGTCCTGCGGCCCATTATAGTCTGCTACTCTACTGACCAGCATTTGCCTTGAGTTCAGTGTGGCACATTTTCCCTCACAGAGATCGAAGAAGTTAATTTTGTGGAAGCCTTGAGTATTTACACAATAAATGTCTTATTTTGAGCCAGACTGTTTCAGAGTTTGGGAATGTTTTTCCCCAATATGAGCACCTTAGGATAAATGTGTTTGATACATCTCTCAAGGCACAGGGCCTTAAGACAATTCAGCAAGTCAACAACACAAGGCTTCAACTAGTTCATAGATATTACAGCAATCTTCCTAAATAATGGAGGAAATTGAGTTCATTAAGGAAAAGACGGAAGAAAAAGTGCCAGTGGGGCAAGCTCTACTTAGCGGGGATGAATAATCCGGGTGTTTCTCGAGGAAGAGGCCCAACCCATCACTGGAGCAGTATCAAATTCCATTCTACCATGTAATTAGTTAATTGTATCTGTTTCCTTTAGTGAGTCATGGTTTAGCAAGACATTGCTGACTCTGACCCATGAAGGGACTGTAGGAAATCATTTCATAGAGGGCTCTGGAGCAAACATGGGACATGTACTATCAGAAGGAACCATGTGAAAACAGCCCTGGAACCTTCCGAGTGGAAAGAGATGTGCTCATTCTCCATGCCTAGTGTGCATGGTCTAGGGATTGCTGCACTACTGGACCCACGCTCTGGAGGCGTCTCCTAAAAACAGTGGCTTCTGGTTTGCTGGACCAGAAAGAACAGGTCTGACGGTGGTTTGTGAGTTCTCTTATGCTTCCAAATGGATGGGAAACATCCTTCTGTCCTCAACACATTGGCCAGGACTCGTCACATGACTAGCCTGACTCTTAGGAGACTAGGAAATCTGGGACAACAAAGAAATTAATTGAGGAACAGAGTTGTCCCTGTCACAGAAGAATAGAATGCTGCTTTATTGTTATTATTAGTTTTGGTTTTGTAATATCTTTATAAAATCCCCTTATCAGAAAATATCTGGGTCAGAAATCTTATCTTTTGATGAGGGACTCGCGGGCATAGGGATCCTCCAGAAAATATGAATGCTTACTGATTCACCAAGTGTCCATTTCTCAAGTTATAAAGGTATAGAGAACATGCTTATTATAAAGTATTTATAATACTTTATATCTTTGAAATGTCACCTTCTACAAGTTCCCCACACCCCCACGTGTCTTCTGTGAGAACAATCTTAACTATAATCACTTCTTCGTGAAGTCCCTTGAGTTTTACAGTTTGTAACTGAACATATGTACGAGATCAGCTGTAGGGGCAATGTGTTGTATCAACTTAGGGGGTGATACATAACCTAAGTTCCTTCTAATAGGAGTGCGCTGGCATTTGGGCAACCCCACAACATGCATGTGTGACAGCTCATTGCATGATTAACTCCAAAAGCATCTAAAAGTTCTTTCCTAAAATGGAATAATGTCACAAGAGAATCTGTAACTTCAAACAGAAGCTCTACAGTGGCTTTGGTTTCGTATTTGAAGTTCAGCTGATTATGTATTCATATAAACATGGTCTCATGTTATAGCTTTGTAGATAGGAAAGTAAGATTAGAGTGAGAGTGAAACAGTTTATGTTAACACAAAACAATTTAATTCTAAGGAATACATTTTATACTTTGGAATGCATCCTCTGCTTTTTCATCATTAAAATGTATTAGCCGTTTATATAGAAATTGGGATTCCACTAATTTTTCTCTCAATTATTGAGCCTAATGTTTATGTAACATGGATTCCAAGAACCAAAATATACTTTGAAGAGATAAATTTTTTACATTTGTGAAGTTGAGTTTTTCACATTTTTTATAACGCAGTACATGCTGAATTATCAGCACAAAGGAGTCAACAATGAAAAGTCTCTCAAGAGTCTTCACAAAACCACAATTTATAAACATGATTTTTTTCTTCATTCTCATCACACTATTAGTATTTCAGGAAAAATGGTGAATAACTAATGTAATCGTGCACATCCTTATCTTTTGACTTTCATTGGTTGTGCTTCTAATGTTTTCTTATTAAACATACTAGTTTTAGGGTGAAACACACAAACACACACAGACACACAATTATCATGTCATAACAACAAAGTATTCATTTTAAGGAGTTTTGTCAGATGGTGGATTTTATCCAATGCTTTCTTAGCTCCTGAGGAGATATTTTTACCTTTTTATAGGTTACTGTGAATTATTTTAACATGTTACAAATATTATGATATTGGTTCTATTCTCCTGAATATTTTAGTATTTCATTTTAAAATTTACATTATGAATTATAAGTGCTACTAGCCTAGAAATTTGGTCTCAGGTGTTGTGTCAACATTATGGCGCTGCAGACAAAAACTTTCTCTTCTTCCTTCTCTAATCCATGCTCTGAAATAAATTAAGGAGCTTTGGAATGATCTCTTTAAAAGAGCTAAAGTCACCTATGAAATGGACTGAAACTTACTGGGCTTTTTTGGGGGGAGGGGAGGAGAATATAGATTTTTTTTAAGTGGCCTCAATTTTTCCACAGTAATAGTACCTTAGACATTAATAGTTTTCTCGGGAACATAAAATATTAATTTACATGTCTTGAAAAATCATCATTTTCATCCAGGTTTTCAAATTCTTAAGCAGAAATTGAAAAAAACTGCAGGCTTTTATTTTCTTGTATTTGTGTTTTTTGCTTTTCTTATATTCGCATTTAAAAAATTATGTCTAATTCTATATGTATATACATTTCCCCCTCTGTTTTTTTGACTAAGTTAATTAGTGGTTTTCCCTAGTGGCCAGTTTACGCTCCCACCACAGTTCACGGGGGTTCTCTTTCTCCATAACCAACATTTGCTATTTCTTGTCTTATCGATGACGGTCCTTGTAACAGGCATCAGGTGATTAGTGACCATCTCTCCAGTCTCTATCACTCCACGGACAATCTATAACTTAAAAGTTCCACAAATTGATGATACTTGTCACAAAATAGCTTCAAAACATCAAAACTCTCTTTGTTTCTTAATTGAAGGTGCAGAAAATCCAAGATTTTGAGGTTTCTTGATGTTCTGAACGGTTGCAAGTTTATATTACCTTGAGAACAAAGCTTCTCAATTTGGAAACCTAGCAGAATCAGACATTAAGCTGTGTAGAATGTGTGAAATATATCTTTTTTTTTCCATTTGGAGATATGGTTCTCTGAATGAATTATAAAGTGTGGTCGTGGCGATGTCTCATTGTGGTTTTGATATGGATTTCCCTGATGATGAGTGATACTGACCATCCTTTTTATATATCTGATTGTCATCTGTATGTCTTCTTTGGAAAAATGTTTATTCAGATCCTGTGCCCATTTTTGAATTTGATTGTTTGTGTGGTTTTTTGAGGGGGTGTTGTGTTGTATAAATTCTTTATGTATTTTGGATACTAACCCATTATCAGTTATGTAATTTGCAATTACCATCTCCCATTCAGTAGGTTGCATTTTTGTTTTGTTAATGGCTTTATTTGCTATACAAAAGTTTTTTATTTTGATAAATTCCCACAAGCCATCACTTTACACTATCAGAATGGCTAATGTAAAAAAGATAAGTAATAAAAATTTTAGTGAGGATGTGGAGAAAAAGGAGCTTTTGTGCACTGTTGGTGGGAGTGTAAATTGGTGTGGCCATTATTGAAAATAGTATAGTTTTCTCAAAAATTTAAAAATAGAAATATTACATGACTCAAAAAATTCCACTTCTACTTAACAAAAGAAAACAAAAATACCAATTTGAAGATATGGGCACACTTAAGTTTATTTACAACAGCCGGATGTGGAAGCAGCCCAAATGTCCATGGATAGATGAATGGGTAAGGGAAACACACACACACACATTCTGGAATGTTATTCAGCCATAAAAAAGAATAGGATCTTGCCATATGGGACGACATGGATAGACACAGAGGGTACTATAGTAGGTGAAATAAGTCAGACAGAAAAAGACAAATACCCTATGATTTCACTTATATGTGGAATCTAAGAAAAAAGAACAAACCCCAGCAGAAACAAACCCATCAATACAGAGAACAAATTGTTGGTTGTCAGAGGCAGATGGACAAAATGAGCAAAGAGGAGTGGGAGATACAGGCTTTTAGTTATGAAATGAGAAAGTCACAGGGATGGGGGATACAGCATGCGGACTATAGTTAATTATGTTGCAGTGTGTTGTATGGGGATGGATGGTAGCTATACATGTGGTGAATGGAGCATAATGTGTAGACTTACAGAATCACTATATTGTATTCCTGAGGCTAAGCTAATGCTGTCTGGCAACAATGCTTCCATTAAAAAATTAAAAATATATAAATAAATATGAAGTAATGGCATCTTCTCTTTGGGGAGTCTAAATATATGTATCTGGCATATTATGAAGTAAGTGATTCAATATTAGACTATTGTTCAACTCAAAATATAGATATCACCCTAACAACACTATTTGTAAACAATGCAACAGGAAGGAGAAGAAAACACCACTGGAGGAAAATGTGACCCATTATACCCAATTAGCTATTTTTGCTGAAGAATCTGATCAGAAGTGACAGTATTCAGGCTATAAATAAGCACCAGGCTTTGTCTAATTAACACCACGCCTTAGTTATATAGCACCTTCAAGTTTCTTCCTAGAGTTTATGTAAGTTCAAAAAAAAGAAAAGAAAAGAAAAAACATCTCTTACACATGAAAGCCAGGATTTAGAGGGGAGCGGATAATGCCAGAAAGATGTCCAGGAATCTGTCAACACCCAGGGTGTCTCTTGTGGGATTTGAAAATTTGCCATAATCCAATACTCAAGCCTCAGTCTGCAGACTCAGAAAAAGACTGTTTTTCAGGTTATCAGTAGCGGGTATCTATTTAGTGAGTATTTCAACTCCTTGTCACAGCTTTATTCATATGTGAATTCACATATAACACATGTTCTGTGGCATCAATTTTGAGATACAGAGATGCTCTTGATACCAGCACCACAATTAAGACAATGAATACATCCATCACCCTGTTTCCTCAAGCGTTTTGGTAATTCATCCCTACCCCTCCCCAGCCCGAGTCACTGACTCATTTTCTGTCCCTTTAAATTGGTTGACGTGCCCTGGAATTTTTATAAATGAAACCTCCCAGTACACCCTTTTTTTGTATGCTTCTTTCACTAAATATAATTATGTTGGGATTCATTTACATGTGTTCAGTCTACTCGTTGCTGAGTTTGGCTCCATTCCGTGGTATACAATCAGCGTAACCATGCATTTGTTGAAAGCCCTTCTGTTTCTTTCCAGTGCTTGAGCACTACCAGCAAGACTTCCATGCCCATGAATGCAGAACTCACTGCATGTCCATGTCATGGCGTGGACGTGTGATCTCCTTTCCCTTGGCTACTCACCAAACCATGGCATGGCTGAACAGTACACCGTGTGTGCTTAATTTTTTAAGGAACTGTAAAATTGTTTTTCAAAATAGTTTTAAATTTTATATTCCCTCTAGCATTGTATTAGAGATCCAATTCATGTACATTTCCAAACATTTGTCCTAGCCACATGATTTGTTGAAATTTTAGCCATTTTAATTGATGAATATTCTTTCTTAGTTGTGTTTTCAACTGGTCGTCAAAAACCAGTTGTCTCTATATGTTTGTGTCAATCTCTGGTTCTCTGTGCTGTTTCCTTTCTTTATTATCCAGCATTATGTCCGTACCACACTGTCATAATTACTGAGGATTTAAAATAGGTCTTGAAATCAGATAAAGTTATTACTTCATGTTTTGTGCTTTTTAAAAGATATTTTGGATATATTTTAATTTCTATAAGAATTTTATAATAATTTTGTCCTTTTTTATAAAATTTTCAATTTTTTTCATTTTTACAAAAATCTGATTAGGGTTGAATTGATAAATGTGAGTAGATCTGACATTAATAATACTGGGTTTCCAACCTATGGAAATGGACTACTTTTCCATTTATTTATGTCTTCATTACTTCATTCTCCACAATGTTTTATAGTTTTCAGTGTATAGGTCCAACATGTATTTAGAATTTGTGTCAGACAGAGTGTAAAGTAATCACCATAATGTCTACCTCCTGGTATTCTTACATTTATATGAACTTCTTCCATTGAGAGTGGTTGGGACCTGTAACTGGTTTCTAACCAACAAAATATAGTTATTGTTGACTTTTTCCATTGTTTTTCTATTTTCTATATCTTGACTTCTACTCCCATCTTCCTTGTTTCCTTTTTTTTAAATTTAGTCAGTTCAATTTTTAAAATGCCATTTCTTTTTTTTTAAGATGTTATTTATCTATTTCACAGCGAGAGAGAGCACAAGACCTGGGCCGAAGGTGGTCACCTAACTTACTGAGTCACCCAGGTGCCTCTAATTCCTAGTTTCTTAAAGTGTTCACTGGGGTTGTTAATTTGAGAGCTTTCTTTTCTTGTATAGATGATTCTATAGATGATTCCTGTCCCCAAGCCCCACTTTAGCAGCATTTCACAAATTTTCATATGCTGAATTTTTATTATAATTTAGTTAAAATATCTTTTAATTTCCCCTTCAGTTTCCCTTTTGACCCATGAATTACTTAGAAACTTATTATTTATTTTTTAAATGGCAATTTTCCATAGATGCTATTGATTTCTCATTTAATTTCATTGTCGTCAGAGAACTTCATATGATTTGAATCCTTTTAAATAAATATATTGAGCCTTGGTTTATAGCCCAGAACGTGATTTCTCTTTAAATATGTTGTATGTGAACTTAAGAAGTATGCTCCTTCTGCTCTTGGGCTGTCCCATCAATACCAGTTATGTCAGTCATGTTTTTCCAGTTTTCTGGATCCTCACTTGTCTTGTTCTAGCAGTCATTGTGAGAGAGAAAGTGAAATCTCAATTACAGATTTGGGTTAGCTTATTTCTCTTGGTCTCTCAGTTTTTACAACATGTATCTTGAAGCTCTGTGTCTTAGTCTGGTTGAGCTGCTATAACAAAAATACCATAGCCTGGGTAGCTTATAAAAAACAAAAGTTTATTTCTCACAGTTCAGGAGGGTGGGAAATCCAAGGTCCAGATGCCAGCACGGCCATGTTCTGTGAAAGCCCTCTTCCTGGTTCACAGTTGATACCTTCTCACTCTGTCCTCATTTGGTGGAAGGAGCCAGAGGTTTCTCTTTTATAAGACACAAATCTCATTCATAAGAACTTTACCTTCATCTCTTAAGCACCTCCCAAAGGCCATCACCTTAACATGAAATTTGGGGGCACACATATTCAGACCATAGCATTCTATTATTTAGGGCTTCTTTTTCTTTTGGATGACTTAATCTTTTTAACATTATTGTATGACCTCCTTTATTCCTAGTAATACTATTTTTTTTTCTAAAAACTGTGCTGTCTCATTAATATAGGTGCCAGCTTTTATTAAAATTCATCTTCTTATGATATATTTTTACATCCTTTTGCTATTTCCTTTTTAATAATTAAGGTTTGTTGTAGGCAGTATGTAGCTGGATCTTGGTTACCCCCACCCTTCCTGCAATCTGAGAGTCTCTGCCTTTTAATTATGGTATTTAGATCACTTTCACTTAATGCTATTGTTGCTATGGTTCAGTTTAATGTCATTATACTATTTGTTTTGTATTTGTCCCTCTTTGCTTCCATTTTTGTCCTTTTCTGTCTTCTTTGTAATCACTAGCTCATTTAAAACAATACAGTTTATCTCCTTTTTGGGTTATTAGGCATACACTCTCATATTTTAGTGGATCTTTTGGGGTTTTTAGAATTCATCTTTATAAAATCACAGGCTACCTTCAGATGATGTTATGCCACCACAGTTTCAGAATAAGAACTTTATAACAGAATATTTTCACTTTTCCCAGTAATTATGCTTCTGCAGTCATATAACTGCTTATGTTTACAATCCTCATCAACCCCACAGATCATGATCACTCTCTTTACACAGTGAATTCTCTTTTAAAAATGTATAAATAATATGAACCTCTAATGTATTTAATCATAAAGTTATCCTGTCATGCTGTTTATTTCCTTGGGTAGATCCCTATTTTCCTGTGGTATCATTTTCTTGTGCTTGTAGGATATTTTTTAACATGTTTATTCGTGGAGCTTTACTGGTGTTTTCCAGCTTTCCTACGTCTAAAAAGTCTTTAATTTGCCTTCGTGTGAAGTTGTTTTCAGGGAACAGAACTCTAAACTGGTAGATGTTGTGAGCTTCACTTAAGTGGCATCAGATGCTTTTGCGTTCCTAGAACTACTCTTGAGTTTTGCTGTGGAATGATGTTATGTTACCTGCAAATTGTTTAATCTTTTTAGGTGTTGCTTTTAAGATTTATTGGGTAGTGATTAGTCTAAAACTAGTTATACCTTATTACTGAGGCAAAACCCTCTGAGTACTTTTCTCAATGTATACTCTTGAAGTTTTATAATTTGGCTAGTGGAAATAGTCACTATTTGTGACCCTTTCTGAATACCAGCTGTGTTACCTGAAGTCCTTTTGGGAAAATTTCCCACCAGCCTCCAGGAGTTTCCTCTCTCCGATGCACTGATCAGTACTCTGCTGAATACTTTAGGGGACCCCTCTGTGTATGTCTGCAGTTTCCTCTCTGTACAGGTACCTCCTCGTTCGTATTCTGTCCAGAGCCCTTAGCTGCCTTGAACTACCTCAGCTCAGGGCACCAGCATGGCCCCCCTGGGTATCCCTTCCCTGACATGTGGACTGGAAACTCTCTTGAAGCAGTCAACTGGAATAAGCTTAGGGCATGACTACTTGGTTTATTCTCCTCCCAGGGATCATGGTTCTTGTTGCCTGAATCACAGCATGTGAAAATTATCATTTCATATACTTTGTATTTTGGTTATATCAGGTAGGATGTTATAAAAATATATCTCAGTGCAGATGAACGTGAACCAAACTTACAGTTAGTAAGATAAAATTAATCCATGAGAATTTCTATGAACAAGGAATTAATACATTCTAATCTCTCCTTCTATTTGAGCTTTGCTACAAGGCAACATTAGAAGGTCATTTGTTGATCATAGACTCAGAAGAAGTCAAGCCAAATTGGAACAATCAAGCTAGGGGCATGATGCCAAGACAGCCTGATGCACTCATGTCCCATGAAAAATCTCTTCAGTCCATTGGCAGGTGTAGAGTCCAAGAGCATAAACCTCTCCTTGCCTCTGGGCAGTGTCCAGGTGGAGACTGACAACTTTTCCATATGGAACTCTATCTGTGCCTCTACGGCTAACAAAGATGCCGGATAAATACTTGTTCTAACGTCATGTTCATATCTAGATACTGCATGTTCTTTTTCAAGTTGCCTTCAGGTCCGTTGGGCTGAAGGTCCTTAAGTAATTCACATATTCTTTAATTTTCTACATTGATCTCATTTTAACCTACAGAAACAACTTCCTTTACTTAATTTTCAAATTCTTACTAGATTCTCAGTGAGGCCCAAGTGCTGGACATAGTTCTTAAATTTGTTCTTATATCCATGACATCCCACTAGAAATATGTTACTGTATAGCAGCTTAGGTACATGGATATATTTCTCTCCCCATTTTCCATGCACAACTATTCACCATTGAAGACATGCACCGAGCTAGTGCTTAAATATTATGAGATAAAGGACACATGTTTTCCTTCTTTTATACACTCATCTGAAGGCACACCTTTCAGAATCTCTCTTATCTCCAAAATCAGTTAACATTCTTTATAACTGCAATGTGGTCACTTTTCCTTAGAAACATTACTAATTTTTTCCAGAATACTTTATACTAACCTTATGTGAATGTTACCTCATCCTGTGTTTTAACCTTTTCACACTATTTATATAGAAATATATTGGGGGGGGGGCACCTGGGTGGCTCATTCGGTTAAACATCCAACTCTAGGTTTTGTTTGGGTCATGATCTCAGGGTCTGTGTGCAACACGGAGTCTGCTTGAGATTTTTTTCTCCCTCCTGCACTCTCTCTCTGTTTCTCTCTCTCTCTCTATCCTCCCAAATAAATAAATAAATATTTTTTTAAAAAGAGAGAGAGATGTTCTTTCTTTCCCTGAAACCCTAAAATGCCTTTAACTGCTACTTTGTATAAAACATTCTCTATGATATTTACATGATTCTAGTTATTATCCTGCTGCCTCTAAAAATACTTTAGTCTTCCTATTAATTCAATTTCATCATTTAAGACTTTCCTGAATAATATGATTTAGTTTCTTTACTTAGGATATTGTTTGTGCTACCTTCTGTCCACTTTGAATGGATTATGTCCTCAGAAGTTCACTTTTTTTTTGCCATACTCAGAAAGATATGATTTGAAGCTTCCTGATCCATTGCTCTTATCTCTTTTCTAATATAAAATATAATAGTACACCGAGACTTTATCCACCATATCTGAACTATGCTGCTGAATAGTCTTAAGTTTTCCTCATTTCCTCATAGAATGCTGACAAAATGACCCATTTCAGGGAGCGAAGATTCCCTTGGGTGAATCTGAAGGACTTGTCAGCAGAACATACATGTCTAGCCCCTATGATTTGCACACTTCACCCCCAAGCATTTGTCTACATTTCCTGTTAGTTCCCAACATTCTGGCATCATCCTCCTTTCTACAAGTATGTCAAAATCCTTTTTCCATTGCATGTGTTGAGTACTGTCTATTCATTCTCTGTAGCCGAGCCCTCTGGCGGCTACACCATCCATCCCTCCATTTTTTTTCTCCTAGTCAAACACTGGCTTTGTTCCTGGTGGTCATGTGTTCTATTGCAGACCACAGTTTTAATCTCCTTCACTTTTAGGGATGGCCACCTTGTAGTAATTTTAGTGGTTGAGTGGAGATTCTAGCAAAGTTCTTTGAGACAGTAGACTAAGTGACAGGAATCCATTTTTCTGCCAGCTTTTCTGCAGAGTCCTACCCAGAAAATAGAGGTAGTGGCTGCTGGAGAGCAGAAATCAGACATTAAAAATGGCAGAGCAAAGTTGGCCGACTGTGTCTCTAACTACTTTGAAGAACATCATCTCAGTCCTGGACTTTCCATGTGGCACTCACAGAAAAGCAAATAAATACTGTGTTTAGGCTATGGGGCTGGTATTTGATAATCACAGTCAGAGTCCCTAGCCAGAAGGGTTCCTGTGACTATGGCTTTTTCTTATTCTTGCTGTGACTTCTATTTCTCACGAGAACCTTTGTCGAGTAATCCACATTTTTGTTGGAACTGCTCTGAGTAGTTCTGACAAACTATCCCCTATGATGTATAGTGGTTATTTGAGCTTCTTATTGTCTCTGAGATGGTAGAATCATAATTCAAACTTAGGTCTGACTCAGAAACCCAAATTTCAAGTTCTACTCAAATATTTCACATATTTGCGGTATTTTATTATATTCTGTCGAACTTCGTTTCATGTCTTTAACCACGTGGCTTAGAACAACATAGCAGAAACACCTTTACCCTGGCCTCACTTGCATTTGATGTGCTTACCTTTATGACTGAGTCCAGAGAGGCTCAAATAAACAGAGCAGATCTTTCTGGAAAGGTGGTCTTACCACACCTGGTCCCCACCCCACACAGCCACGAATAGCTTGTTCCCCTTCTCTCGCTTGGTCAGGGTGCTATGGTATAACCTTATGAGGGGGTCAGTGTGTTTTACCCACCACTCCCCCATAATGACTTTGTCCAGTAGATTTTTTTCTTATTCTAAAAATGTATCATTCCTGCTATGCAGATGGTATATAAGTATACCATTTTCTGGCACCATCAGGCATATCAGTATATGTCATAACCGAAACCCCCTCACCTATGGTGTATCTAGTAGTAATGCACAACCATGCACACAAGGATACATGTTCTACCACATTATTTACGGGAAATTCCTAGCAGTGTTAACTAAACCAGCACCATCCCTGCTCCTCCTTTTATTTTATTTTATTTTGTTTTATTCTTACGGTACATTCTACATCCTCCATATGAAGCCTTTGTCGGTCTGCCTCTCCTGTGAGATTTTTAGGTTCTAAGAAAGCACTGACGTTGTCCACATCCATTTCTATATGTTCAGCGTGTAGGACAGTGACAGATTCATAAGAAGTGATTACAGCAGATACGCTCATGAAATCAATCATTGCAAACATCTGGGGGACTACGTTTAATGAGAATCTTCTGGTGCAAACAGTGACCTCCATTTCACCAGTAACGAAACCAAGGTGGAAAAAATGGGAGGCTCTTGCCCAGTTTTGGACAACAGATGAGCAGAATTGGAGAACTTGAGCCCAAATCTCTGTCTGAAAAATCTATGCTCTTTGGACTGTATCGAGAGCAGAACTTCCCCAGAGCCTCACGGTTCACGTTCCAAGAGCTCTTTCCTTCTTCACGGCTTATCATGCTGTTCACACGCTTTTAGTTGGGAGGTCTGGCGTTACACACTTTCTCTTTATCCTTTGCATGTTTTTTCATCATTAGTACCTATTTTCACCCTCTTTCTCTCTTAATCCTGAGAGGGTTATCAGAGGTGCCTCCGTGAGCGCCAGCCCGTCCCTCCCCACCCCCCATCCCCATGCAGTGCTGGGAGCATCTGCTTCTTTTCCTGACAAATGAACTAAATTTGTGAGGTTTGAGCTGAAACCTTACTCTCACTTGGCATTCTCTCCTTCCTTTGACTATCTACAGGAGCTTTTCTCAATAGATTTTTGGTTGGTTGGTTGTTTTGTTTGTTTTCAGTTGTTACTCACCTTCCTCTGTTCTATGCCTGGTTTTCATTATTTGACTCTATGGATGATACCAGTCTTTTTCTCTTCAAAGGTGGTGAATTCATTCTACATCTTCAGAGTTACTTCCCATGGCCATTTTATTAAACCACACCCTTCTCCACACAATCAGAGGATTTGTAATGAAAGTAACTCGGTGTTTTCCATTCTGCAGCCGAGAGATAATGGCCGTTAGCTGTGTTGGGTTTTTGGTGGTTACTTTCGCACTTTGGATGCATGTGTGGTTCCCTTGGCATCTTGCAGGTAGGGCCGGCCCCTCTTCTTTGAGTTCTCAGATTATGGATGTTTTCTTAAACTGATTGGTTCCCCTAGGTTTTTTAAAATTAAATTTCCCATCTTGAGAATGTGTTCTTAGCTATAGAGTGCTTCTCTGATCACAGACAGGCCTGGCTGGGCTTTCCAAATGTTGTAAGTCTGTCTTAGTCCATCTGCTCTTAAATGAAATTATATCCCCTGAAACTGTGACTTTATGAGTAATTACCAAGAACAGGTTCATGTCATCATTTCACAACTTAAATAAAAAATTCTTCATCTCTGAAGGAAGACAATGTCCTGTAAATAACACGTGCCCTCAGAAAGGCACTCTGGATTTGGACTGAGGGGTGCTCTTTCTTAGGTGGTTAATATATATCACCTAAACCCACTTCTTCACCTAAAACTCTTTCCGAAGCATGTGTCCATTTTCTCTTCAAAGAATAAGAATCAGAAACATCTCCTTATACCTAAGATAAAGAGCCCAGTGTCCGGAGTGATTTGCGTTCCCTAACAGCTGCCGAACATCAGTGAGCTCCCTCTGCCCTGCTTGTTCATTTTCACACTGGACCTCACAGTGCCCTCCTTCATTCTTGGTCCGAAGCCCTCTCTTCCCTGTAATGTCCATCCCAGCTCTTACACGGCTCCCACCACTGGAAATCCACCCTTCCTCTCCTCCCTGCACTCACACTAGTACTTAGCTCTGCTGTGTATCTCCTGCTACTCAACTGTCCCCCTGTCCCCCCCAACCATGAGGTCATTACAGTGGTCACGGCTTCCACACGATATTTTGGTTCTGTTCCTAGATCTCAAAAGTTCTGTGTGCTCCCTTTCACTGTGAAGTCTCTCTCTCTCTCTCTCTCTCTGTCTCTCTAGCTTGGCTGAAGAACAAAGATCATGAGTCTTTCTTTTATTCTTGCTTTCCTATCTCCACTCCTCTGTTTTTTGTTTTTCATTTTTCTTTATCTATGTTTAGCTTGCCCATTTCCTCCTCTATTCAGGGCTCCTGCTTTCCAGCATCAGCCAAAGCCTGGGGGCAAATGCTTGACTGTATCCAGTCTAAGCCCTCCAGTATTTCCCCTGATGTCCTCACACCTGCAACCTCCTTTTTCTGGTTTGCCTTTCCACATTTGACTCCTAGGTGCCCGCTCTTCTGACCATCACCCCCATAATTCTCACTACAGGATGTTTTGTTCAGTTTTCAGGCCCTCCCATCCATCCTTTAAGCTAGATGGATCTGGGTCTATTAAGCCATTTCAAAGAAACAGCACCTGGGCAGCCCATTTTATATCTTTTTACATGATCTGCAGGATTACAATCTAAAAACTAAGCAAACTTCCCAACCAACCATGGGGACCGTCTCAAGACAGTACAGATTTCTTCCTTCTTTAAATTAATATAATGGATTGGTAAATGAGCAGACTTAGTAATAAATTCTACAGCCCTTGACAAACTTCTGTTTAGTCCCCACAGCCCTGGTATCAATCAGGTCAAGCAGTAAATTTCCCAATTTAGCATTTCATTTAGAAGAGAAAGCACATGCTAGAATTTTCCCTCACATCTGCTTTCCCAGCCTGATCAGTTCTGCAGCCCAAGGTTATGATAAGGCCCAGTCATATGAGAAAAAGTCACTCTTACTGAGTTGTAATATCTAGAAATTGGTCTTCAGGTGCAAGATATGAAGGACAAAGAGAAAATAAGAATTTTTTCTACATATCACACCACTTTTTCTAATAGTCATTATTTTCAGTCCTTTAGAGTACTCAAACAGGTGTTAGAAGATAAAATAGGCATATATTCAATTAGACCAAATTTCCAAAATCTCCTTGCAATTACTTTATTCTTGCTTCTTTTTTATTGTTTCTTCTGCTCTTTTGATGTATTGAAGACTACTCTTCCAATTATAATTGCTAGTTCTGAGTTCACTTGTCACTTTTGGGTAACTGCCACATTGAATCAGCTGTTTCAAGGAGAGAGGTAATTCCGAGTAGCTCTGCTTTTTCTAAAGATTTATTTATTTATTTGAGCGAGAGGGAGAGAGTGTGCATGCATGTGCGAGGGTAGAGAGGAGCAGAGGGAGAGAGAGGCAGAGAAGCAGATTCCCTGCTCAGTACGGAGCCCCACATAGGGCTCGATCCCCAGACCGTGAGATCATGACCTGAGCGGATACCAAGAGTCAAAGCCTTAAGGAACTGAGCCACCCAGGCGCCCCTAGAATAGGTCTGCTGTTTAAGGAATTACTTACCAGGAAGCAAATTCCACTACCATGTCTTTTAAGATGTTTCTAAAATTTTAAACGTTGTTTAAAATAATAAACTTTTGTTTATTATGATTATCCTGCCAGAATAATCCCTTTGAGCAAGCAGTCGATAAGTTCTCCTGAAATGCATCATTAGTAATGTTAGCGTTTCTCCATTATCCACCTTCCCTGCAGCAAGTACGTATTAGCTTCCACATTTTATAAAAATCACATGTAATTTGCATGACAGGACAGGTGGACATTTCCCCATAGTTTATTAAAAAATTTAGAAGTCACTTTTGTCACGGCATTCAAGACTTGTCAGTGATCTCTAGAAGAAGGTGGTGATTAATTTCTGACCCAGATATGGGATCTGATTTCAGCCCAAAGAAATGAGTGATTACTGACATGTTCATCTACTTCATCGGTTTCTCTGATAGTCTTGAAGATACCAGTTGATTTTCAGATGCAGAATTAAGTTCTGCAAACGGATGTGCATTAGGCACTGCACGTTTGAGACTGGATTTGGAATGCTGGCCCTGGAGTTGAGCCTTTTGTCTGTTTTACATCTGCACATCCCGTGAACCCTCTTTAGTTCTCTCTGTCTGCCCTGACCACAGCCCTGCGAGCAGCTCAATTTCCCAAAACGGTGCTTTAGATGATAGTCATTAGAAAGAGGTGCGAATCCATCCAACTCTGCCAGCTTGGGGGTTTAGCTCTAATCACCGTTAAGGAAGGTAATGGTTTAGTGGGTGGAAGAATGAGTATGAGAAAGAATGATTAGACTCTACAGGAGTTTCATAACCAATCTCCACAGAAACTTATTCTGTGTCTCTGCTGATCCACTCGATTCCATGTTTGGAAATTATCCCTGAGAATAAAGGGAGATTGAAAATCCTCCAACCCAAGACACAGTCAGGCTTTTCTCTTTAATAGGGGCTATACAATTTTAGCATTATTTCCCCCAAACCCCAAAGTTGTGTTAGTCTACCATTAAGGCAAAAAGTAACTACTATTTTAATGCCAGTAAGACAATAATATTAGGATCTAATGAAGTAGAGGCTTCTGGATGATGGCAAACTAAGTTTTCTAGTAACCCCTTAAGACTTTTAGAAAAGCTGTAAGTGAAGCAAAACTTAATCACTGAAGATTTGGGAAGAATGTGTTCCAGACCAAATAAATGCCCTGGATTCGGTAACAGTGTAGCGGTTACAGTAACAGCTGTAACAGAGAAGAACCCTCCTCCTCTCACTCCCGATCCCTTGCAAAGCCTTGCAAACCCTTGCAAACTGCGCTGTGGCTTTCTGATTTTACAAGTGGTTAAGAGATGTCTAAAAACATCATCATAGTCAGAGTTGAGGAATGATAATAATCTTCGTTTAAATGAGTGATCACTCAGCAAACAAAAAAAAAAAGGTTTGTAATAACCATAGACCATAAAGGGCCAATGTTGGTACAGTGGCTCCCTGCTCTTAGTGTTACCCTCGGAATGATCTTTCATGGGGCAGGAAGAGGCATCTCTCTGAGCTTGTGAGGTCGGGACATTCACTGACCTCAAGAAAACTGGACAGGTGGGGACACTGGGAGCTCATGTTTCTGTCCTATTGGAGAGGAACTGGTGACCCAAGTGTTTGCCAGAAAGCTAATGGTCCTGGTATGGATGTGGTTTGAATGGAAGGCTAGATTTCTGTAGGCTTTGAAACTGGCTAAATCTGTGCCGGCACTTCTAAGGCTTACTATTTCATTTTAGAAAACAGCTAACTGAATTTCTGAATTGGCTTTTTGTGTGTGTGTTAACCTTAAAGGAAACTCTGACAGTCTAAGCAGGTTTCATTGGTCACACAAACTGGACCCCAGTTAAAAAAATCAAAGATGATTACATTTCTACACACAGAAATTATCATCTTGTGGTTCTCATGAAAATTGGGAGAGAATTTTATTATCGTGTCTCCCTTCCTAAATTTCTAAGTTTTGAAAAGGTACGCTCTTACTTTTTTCTTTTGGCGGCTGTCTAGTTGCCTAAAATACAAAATTAAGAATGTAGACATGACTATTTAATGTACGCAAAATAAAAGTATATCCATGACCTCTGCATACACATGGGTACATCTATATGCTTGTTTTTATATAAAAATCTCTGGAATAACATATGATTGTGGAATTTCTCTCAATAGTATTTCAACAGGAGCAAGGAGATACAAATGTGAAAGGAAAATTTGAATCTAATATAACCGATAAGTAGGATATACTAACCTAGACATTATATCTTTATTTTTTGGTGACTTGATCCCTGAAATTTGAGTATTCTTGTAAGTTTTTCATGGCACGATACGATTTATCTGTGTTGCCTAGTCTTGTGTGGAAATATTCTCTGACATCTTTACTTCCTGATAATATTTTTTGTGTGTGATTTTGGTAGGTTTACATTGAAATAATAAATATAAACCCAAGCATCTCAGAAAAGTTACTCAAAACTCAGAGTTTTGTAAGGGGGCATGAAATTTCTAAAATGGTGTCTGATCCTGAAATTTGGTCATACCTAAAAGGCTGTTGTTGGGGTGAAGTTTTGCTATGACTAGTTTCTATAAGCTAGATGTGGGCACCTCAAAGCCGAGGGTGTGTGTATGTGTGTGTCTAAAAGTGGGACTTTATGCTGTCAATTAAAGATGGCTCAGAGGCCTCACGGATTGGAGTAGTTGTTTCCTTGTGTCCCAGTGAAAAGTTGTGAGCTGGAGGTGTGAACTGCCACTTAGCTAAAGGCTATTAATACACACAGGGTGGAAGTTTCTTTTTTTCTTTTTTTTATTTTAAAGATTTTATTTATTTTTGGATAGAGAGAGAGACAGCAAGAGAGGGAACACAAGCAGGGGGACTGGGAGAGGGAGAAGCACGCTTCCCACTAAGCAGGGAGCCCTATGCAGGCTTGATCCCAGAGCCCTGAGCAGGATCCCAGGGCAGACGCTCAATGACTGAGCCACCCAGGTGCCCCAAAGCTAGAAGTTTCTAAGAGAGAGAACATCAGAAGAGAAATTGCACACTGCTCAGTTAGAATCTGCAGGAAGAAGACGCAGGCTCAGAGAGTGGCTTGCCTAGGAGAAAGTTGTTCAGTCTCTCTACCTAAGCCCTGCTCCCTCTGCAGACCTTTGTATCTGATGTTCTTGTCTGGACTTTTGTGCTGATGTTCTCTTCCCATGCCTGGCCCATTTCCATCTTACAGTTCTCCCCAGGAAGAGAACTATAATGCTCAGTCTCGCTTGATCGACTCTAACCTTCTTCCCAAACACATGTCCAGTTACCCCATCATTTTGACCACCAGACCGCTTCTTCTCACTGACATTCCTCTCTTTTCTGCTGATCCTTGTCCTTATCTGATCCAATCCAGCCCCGTGGTGGGCAGTGACTCCTGAATGCATCCCTGTAGCCCAAACATCTCGGATGAATGCCAGTATCAGGTGTCCGCACCGCCTGCTGGACATTTCTGCTCGGACGTCTAGGGAACGTTTCAGATTTGACATGCTAAAATGAGCGACTCCTATCACTCTGTTTCCCTCCCAACTTACTCTTTCCTCAGTCTTTCCAATCTCAGTTAATGGAAACACTGCCCTTCACTTTGCTCGGAACAAAAAGTTCCGAGTGATCCTTGCTCCCCCCCACACCCCTTATCCTATCATTGAGGTTATCTTTTATTGAAACAAAGATGACTTATCTTAGCACCCATCTATCTTCTAAGTATAAGGTACATTTTTTTACATTTTTCTTCTTCTTTTTTTAAAATTTATTTATTTATTTATTTGAGAGAGAGAGAAGAGGGGCGGAGGTGGGGTGTACAGGGAGAGAATCCCAAGTAAACTCCTCACTGAGCACAGAACCCGGTGCAGGGCTTGATCTCAAGACCCCTGAGATCATGTCCTGAGCTGAAACCGAGAGTCGGACAGTTAACTGACTGAGCTGCCCAGGTGCTCCCCTACCTTGTTCTTTATCTTTTTCTAGTGGAAATTAGACAAGTTCTACCATATATTACTCAGTTCTCCAAAACTGTTTAATGCGGGAAAAATGTGTAGGCTAGCTTATTACTGGTTAGTGCATGAATTAGATACTCTTTTTAGCATTTAACATTTTCCAAATGTCAGGTTTATGTTAAGTTAGATTTTAAACACTCAGAGAATTACATACTTCAAATCTCTAAATATTTTGACAATATATAGATAATTTTTAAATGATATAGATAATTTTTAAATGATACAGCCTTCAGAAATTGTGGGGCCAATGGCAGTTGCTACGTGGATGGAATTACAGAGGATGTATACGCGGCATATGGACTACACATGGGTAAAAAGATGCTGTAATCTCATGTTGCCATGAGATTTTTCTCTGTCGCTATTTCCTTTAGAGCCAAACTGGGAATTAGATAATCCCATCATGTATCTTTTTCAATGTTTTGGATTACTAAAGCATCCATGATTACATTTTTTACATCTCTAAATCAGTAATAAGACATTGGCTATTTTGGGAAGATATTTGTCTTAAAGACCTAACTAAAAAAAACTATAGAATTTGAACACTACATCCACTCATTTAGGGTAAAAAGGAAAATTTTTTGCCATGACAATGTAAGACTGAATTTCTTCTATAAATTTATAGACAGGCATTAAATTTTGCACACATACACACCCACACATGATATATATTTTTAAAGGATAATGCTCAGTTGCGGTCATGTGAATGTTTTTTGTTCGGTAGTTGAAGTAATGTTATAGAGGATAACCCAACCCAATGGGGCTAAAGCCTTAACCTCTACCTTAAAGTGTGAGTTTCTTTCCCATGGAAACAGATCACCAATGTGAAATTGTTCTTGAGCACAGTATTACGAAGTATCCTCATCTTTTCCATATTTCTACTGAAGGACAATAAGTAACAACCCATATGAAGATTCCCTGCCTTCTCTGCAGTTTCTACCTGCTTGTCCTCTTTGACATGGGAGATGCTTCAGAAACCGATCCCGTGTTTCCAGGCAAGACTGAGTGATAACACTAACAACGCAGCAGGGGTTCACAGAGTAATCACTGTATTCCAGACCCTCTTCCAAAGGCTTTACGCACATGAACTCATTTAACCTTTGGATCCATGATTCAAGGTACACACCATCATTTGTACCTATTCTACAGATGAAGAAACTGAGTCCAAAGAAGTCCGTGATACTTCAAAGATCCCCACATCTACTCAGTGGTAGATCCAGGCTTCCAAGGCAAACGGACTGGTTTTTACAATTTAGCGAAGTTTCCCTTGGACAAGATGAGTAAGTTCTGGAGAAAGGTGAGTCGTTAACAATCCTGTCTTGGGGCACCTGGGTGGCTCAGTGGGTTAAGCCGCTGCCTTCGGCTCAGGTCATGATCTCAGGGTCCTGGGATCGAGTCCCGCATGGGGCTCTCTGCTCGGCAGGGAGCCTGCTTCCTCCTCTCTCTCTCTCTCTCTGTCTGCCTCTCTGCCTACTTGCGATCTCTCTGTCAAATAAATAAATAAAATCTTAAAAAAAAAAAGAACAGTCCTGTCTTGTCTATTTAAAATTTGCTGAGTGTGGCTTTTTGTTTATTTAACTCGATGTACGATAGAGTTAGATATTCTAGAGAAATATGTATTACTTACGCAACTGTTTGGGAAACTTGGCCATTTTGTTGCCTAACAGGTGTGCAGGTACGCAGTAATCACAAAGTCACACTTTGATAGTAGACCACTTGAGATTAAAGTCCCTACAGAGTGCTCTAAGAAAAGTAACTCCCAGGAGAAATTCATGGTTTAGATTTCAGGCCTGTAAAACACTGGATTCGTACTGTTTGTAGAACAGCTGACATGACAGGACTAGGATTCAGCAGATGCCTGGGGGGACACGTACCTCTGAGCGCAGGTGAGCATGGGCCCAAAGAAACTCCAGCCTCTTTAGAAAGGTTTCCTTTGTGGCTTCCTTTCGTTCATATTTGACTAATAGCAAATGCGTGTCTTCTTCCTGAGGGAGGTAAACTCTTTATTCTATCTCAAGAAAAAAAAAATACTGTCTTCAGGATTTTAACTCATCAAATTTTTGCATCCTTAACAAACGCAGACATGGGAAGGCTTGCGACTAGGAACTGACCAGAAATAATATACAGTCTTCACACTTGAGAACTTAGAGATTCTTTGTTCTAAAGGCATTTGTAGGTGAACATTAAGGATTTTATTTCAACTGTAGGAACTTTGGAAATTATTTAGGTGATGTTATATATTAACTTCTGTCGGAACAGATCTTGCCTCCACAGATGTTGAATATATAGCCATATATTATATATAGTGGTGTATATTATATACGTGGTATATTGTACATGATATGTACTATATTTATATAGGATTATTCATAATTCTCTTATGTAAACATTTCTTAAAATTCCTTTTTTCCCTTTTCTGGCTAAAAAAAATTGATGTTTTTAAAATAGACAACCAACCAATATTTTAAAAGAGATTCAAACATCACAGACTGGAATAATGTGATATTGCCTATGGAATTGTTTATGGTGGTGCTCGAATTATCCAGAAAAAAAGTATTTAAGTGGGAAGCTCTATTTTTTAATTTCTTGAGGAATCTCCACACTGTTCTCCAAAGTGGCTGCACCAACTTGCATTCCCACCACCACTGCAATTGCACTGCTGGGCATTTACCCCAAAGATACAGATGTAGTGAAAAGAAGAGCCATCTGTACCCCAGTGTTTATTGCAGCAATGGCTACGGTCGCCAGACTGTGGAAAGAACCAAGATGCCCTTCAACGGACGAATGGATAAGGAAGATGTGGTACATATACACAATGGAGTATTATGCTTCCATCAGAAAGGATGAATACCCAACTTTTGTAGCAACATGGACGGGACTGGAAGAAATTATGCTGAGCGAAATAAGTCAAGCAGAGAGAGTCAAGTATCATATGGTTTCACTTATTTGTGGAGCATAACAAAGAACACGGAGGACATGGGGAGATGGAGAGGAGAGGGAGTGGAGGGAAACTGGAAGGGGAGATGAACCATGAGAGACTATGGACTCTGAAAAACAACCTGAGGGTTTGTTTTTTTTTTTTTTTTTTTTTGGACAGACACAGAGAGAGAGATCACAAGTAGACAGAGAGGCAGGCAGAGAGAGAGAGAGAGGGAAGCAGGCTCCCTGCTGAGCAGAGAGGCCGATGCAGGACTCGATTCCAGGACCCCGAGATCATGACCTGAGCCGAAGGCAGCGGCTTAACCCACTGAGCCACCCAGGCGCCCAACCTGAGGGTTTTGAAGGGGTGGGGGGTGGGAGGTTGGGGAACCAAGTGGTGGGTAATAGGGAGGGCACGTATTGCATGGAGCACTGGGTGTGGTGCAAAAACAATGAATACTGTTACGCTGAAAATAAATAAATAAATAAATAAATAAATAAATGAAAAAGTATTTAAGTGGCACCAATCCAGAGACTTTGCAGAACAGAGGGCCCCCCACTCCAGCCTCTTCTGTAAAGACTGAGAAAATGAGGTCAGTTGGCATCTTTTGATAAATTTCCTACAGTGAAAAATGGTTTGGGATAAAGTGTTTTTGTCTTTGTTTTTCCTTGCAAGAGTTGGCAGTTTAACTGATAGGCATACCTTCAAAGCATTTAAATACCAATAAAAGTGAATTTGAACCTGGAAAGAAAGAAAGAAGGCAGAATACCCAAGTGCCAAGGGAATTTTTGCATTAATAATAAAACCTGCCAGGGTAAAAGGACAGAAGCAATGTACATCTACAGTAAGTTAACAGAAAAACCAGATTGAAGTCAGTCTGAAAAGGGAGTTGGGAAGTGGGCTCATCAGGGAAGGGAGGTAGATCATTGCAGAGGAATGAACAGAGGATTTTAGCACTAAGGGAACAACATCCCAAAAGCCAAAAATAAACTAAATTTGCTGCTTTTAAAAACTGTTTACAAAATTTACATTTAATGGTACAAGCTGTATTGATTTTATTTTGTTTATTAATATAGAAGAAAAGGTTTCATGGTGAGTTTGTGAATACAAAACAATAACATAAAAGCTGATACCCTTTTAAAAATTATTTATTTATTTATATGGCACAGAGAGAGAGATCACAAGTAGACAGAGGCAGGTGGGGGGGAGGTGGGGGGTAGCCGAGCCCCTGCTGAGCAGAGAGCCCAATGCTGGGGCTTGATCCCAGGACTGTGAGATCATGACCTGAGTCAAAGGCAGAGGATTAACCTCCTGAGCTACCCTGGTGCCCCAAGCTGACACCCTTTTTTTTTTTTAAAGATTTTATTTATTTATTTGACAGATAGAGATCACAAGTAGGGAGAGAGGCAGGCAGAGAGAGAGAGAGAGGAGGAAGCAGGCTCCCTGCCAAGCAGAGAGCCTGATGCGGGACTCGATCCCAGGACCCCGAGATCATGACCTGAGCTGAAGGCAGCAGCTTAAACCACTGAGCCACCCAGGCACCCCAGCTGACACCCTTTTAAATGTGACCAAACTTGTTCTCTTCGAAGAGTATATATTCAAATCTATAGCAGATCTTGAACGTCAGTATAAAGGTACATTAAATTATTTATTGTTTTTGGCAAAATAAGAGGAAAACAGTTTTCAGAGGATAATCATGTGACAATGCATAATTTGGCCACTTTTAGATAAGCATATCTTTATGTAATTTGAAATATGGAATCAGTTCCTATCCTAGACATGATAGCCATTTCCTTTTCAGTGACTGTCTCTTATTTCATCAAAAAGTATGTATATACACACATCTCAGGAATTGTTGTCTCTCTTACCCTGGTCTCTTCTCAGTGTTGTTGGGGGGAAATGAGTTTATTACACCCTGTTACACAAAAGCCAGTGAAAGGTTTTCCAAATATTAAAGAGATAGACTTTTTTTCCATAGTAAATACACACATACACACACACAACATTCTAGAATGGTCCATGCTAGGGCGAGGGGCTTCTGCCCTGTAAGACTTTGATAATTTGGGAAGGTGAGGGACAAACTGTCACTGTCATGGAGGTGTAACTTTGAACTTAGTTAGGGGTCTCTGAGCACATAGGACAAACCTGACCCAGCACTTGACCTAGAAGTTCTTGGTGGTGGAGCACCGGCTGGGATATCCCCTCTGAGATGTCTTTCTTGTATTTGTGACATTGGACCTGGATGGTCAAATAGTTAAACCTCTTAGCACAGGAAACTTTGCTTGCAAAGAGAATATGTAACCAAAGTATGTATTTTTTTGTCTAAAGCAGATATTGTCACCAACTTACCATAAACACTCAGGTTTTGAAGTTTCAATTTAGATAAATAGCCTGGAAATAATACCTTAGTTTCAGGGCAATAATGAGTGTATAACCTTTTGAAGTATCTATACAATAATATGAAAATAACTTTGATGTGTATGAGTAACATAGAGTTACTGCTAGCATTTCGCTGGTTTGCTGTCTACATACCCGAAAGGGGTAGGTCCTCCATTTTCGTTAAAGGTTAGTGAAAATAAGTATGTAATTATTTCTCCCCTTCAAGCTCGCATGCCTCTTGAATTCTATTCACAGGTCTTTTCAGTTAAGTAATCCGACAGAGAAAATGTAATGATTTTTCTTAGTTTACTTATGTAAGGAACTTCCTCAATTTTGATTCAGGATCTAGATGACCTTCTAGTCACACTGCGATATGCTGAGTAGTTTTCTTCATGTTTATCTTTGTACGTGGAAGGTAGATATCAAATAGGGAGATCCAATACCCAGGCCCGTAAAATTCCAACGGAAGGTTACCCAGGTGACTCCTTCAGTTAAGCATCCAAATCTATTCTCAGCTCAGCTCTTTATCTCAAGGTCATGAGTTCAAGGCCTGCGTTGGGCTCCACAGTGAGCATGGAGCCTACTTAAGAAATAAATTCTTATATAAACTATTTTTCCTAGATAAATTGTAGAAACTTAGCTACCAAGATTATCAAATTGTAAGAGAGACCTAGAAATTATATTTTATTTTAAACCAGGTGTAATCAATTGAAAGAAATTACCTTAAGTTTCAAAAATATTATACGACATCAGGCCCTCTTAAAGGGAAGTCATGTTTTATTCCTAAAGACAATTCTTGGGTTGTTTTAACCATGTGACATGTCCATGTAAAAAGTTAGAAGTATTCATTATTAGAATAGTACTGAGAGTCTATGAAGTACTGATTACAAGGCTAGCTATTTTAACCACCACAGAGTGCTGCAAGGTCAGAGGAAGGAACCCTGTTTTACAAAAGTGGAAACTGAGACTCAGGGTTTTCTGGTTCCCATGCTTATGCCGACTGTTCCTGCGAGAGCATTTGATAGAGATGGTGGGCTGCAGCTGATTCTGTTATAGATAAGAGCATCAGCTGGAAAACATCACATGGCAAGATACAAACCTGCCTCTCCCCTTGCAGGGAACTTTGCATGCAAAGACCTCCACATGAAGAGATTTCTTTCTTATGGTAGAGTTCAAATGCCTGGAAGCTGTTCTATTTCCATTTCAAGTCCCTATACTCAATAGGGACTTGACTATTTTAAGAGATCTGAAAGAACAGCTTTCAAAGAGAACTTGGTTGATGATGCATTTACATTTACTTAAATTTATTTGGTGGACTTTGCGGCTGAGACCTCATCTGAATTGCCACCATCAGTTTTCTCTCCCCCGTATTTGGATGGTTTGGGGGACAATGCATGTGAGAGATGGGTTTGGTGTTTCTTGGTCCTGGCTATTCCACCTCAGTCTGCTTTTCTTAGTCCCAGTACACCCAAGCCATCAGCTTGAAGAGTTCTCTCTCTTTCTCTCTTTACTCACCTTCACTCTTAGGAGATCCCATCAATTCTTTTGGGGAAACGTGCTATTTGCGGGCATCAAACTCAAGTTTTTAACGTCAGTCAAAACCTTCCTGTGGGACCCTTGCCTGTTACTCCATAATTATCTTTTGCTCTTGGATGACTATTCTCTTTCAGTAAGTGTGCCCATCAACCTACCTTGTCACAAAAAAATTGTATATGAGGTGTCTTCTTTAATTCCTTTTTATTTCTCTTTCTCCTCCAAGTACCCATCCACAATCCTAGCAGTTCTGCCAACCAAAAGATTTCTCAACATACATGAATTCTGTCCATCTCAACTATCAGCAACATACTCATTTCCCCCCAAATTCATTGATTTTTAGAAATGTTAATACAACACCTACACGATAGACAAGATATTGTTCTAGCCCCAAGACATTCAACACTGAATAAAAATAATTCCAATTCTTGTGGGGCTTACAATAAATAATTACTGATTACCTTTTATTTGCAGAACGCATAACAATAACTCTCTTGGAGGGAAAAATATTATAGTGGTATTTTATTCTTTGTATACATTTCTACCATTAATTATTCTCATTTCTTTTTTTTCAGATTGTATTTATTTATTTGACAGAGAGAGAGATCACTAGTAAGCAGAGAGGCAGGCAGAAAGAGATGGAGGAAGCATGCTCCCTGCTGAGCAGAGAGCCCGATGCAGGGCTCGATTCCAGGACCCTGATATCATGACCTGAGCCGAAGGCAAAGACTTTCCCACTGAGCCACCCAGGTGCCCCAAGTTATTCTCATTTCTTTGAACGTGACAAGGTAGAATCAAAGTACCTGTTAGTTGTCTCAATGATTGGGTTTCAGGTAGGTTTTGATGAGTTATTAACCAGTGAAACATGACCTACATACAGATACTTGACAATCAAGCTATTGTTTAAGGAGTTACAGACCTTGACTTGGATAATATTAGTGCTTTCTCTGCCCTGATTACTGAAATTATATGTCATTTATGAAACCATCTTCAAGTAATATTCCTTTCCTTGTTGATTACCACATGATTGTTTTAAAACAACTTTTATTGTTGCACAGTCTCAAAATGTGGTGCTAATGAAAAGTTCTAGGATTTCAAATGTAGTCAACCTAGAAAATAGGCCAAATACGCCAGGTTTCACTGTTAGAGATCAAGAAAGCAAAGCAAAACAAAACAAAGTTAGATTGTCTTTCAAAAAATAATCTAAAAATCTTAGACAAATATTTTAATAGAACTTTTCTTTTTTCATTCTAGCAACTAGGTAATTGAACAACCATTAAGATTTTGATGACCATGATTTGTTCTTCTCAAGAGTTTCAGAAGCTAGTCACTTGTCAAGGTAAAGGCAACATCATCATTGAAGACTCTAATATTCTCTAATATTTTGTTTTCTGCTGACTTTAAAAACACTTTGATTAGTTCTAGGGGCTCCTGGGAGGCAGTTAACCATCTGCCTCCAGCTCTCAGGTCATGATCCTAGGGTTCTGGGATTGAGCCCCACATGGGGCTATCTGCTCAGCGGGGAGTCTGCATCTCTCTCTCCCTCTGTGATCTCTCTCACTTTCACTCTTTCTCAAATAAATCAAATCTTTAAAAAAATGCTGTGGTTAGTTCTGGAAATGATGGAGCAAATAATGAATTAGTTCTTAACAGGTGATCAAAGAGAGTTCATAACCTTAAAGTAATTGACATTTTTGAAATGCAGAAAATACTAGAAACACATTACTGCATGAAGTATAACTTAGTTAACAAAATTCTGTTTGCATGGTCCTGATGGAGATCATATTTTCCAAAATGCACAGGACACTGACATGCATATAATCATTGCAAGTTCTTCATAGAATAAACATTCTTCATTTTTATTTGAGTATGTATTTTAATAATTTCTTGTGTTAGTACTTTAAATGGTCAACTTGTTAAGTGTTAGAGGGTTATCTGCTCTTTTAACAAAAAGTATGTACACTCTAACGATGTCACCTTACATGAAAATACAACTTTTCCAATTTATAAAAGAGGAAAGTTTGGCAGAAGTTCCACAAGCCGTGACCTAGCAAATCAATATCACACCGTAAAACAGATCTCCTCCCCCTCCTTCAAATATTAAGTATTAGTTGTATTGGAAAAGTTGTCTTATTCATCTTTTAGTTCCTTCCATATGCCTAACCCAGTGACTGATGAGTCTTTAGGGCTTCATAATTGTCTGATGAATGAATGAAAATACCAAGAGTTGAATTCTTGCCATGCATTATTTGCATTTCCAAATAACTTCCATCTATTTTGTTAGATAGACAGGAAGCAATTGTGAGCAAGTAGGGGATGCATGTCATTTCCTGACTTTTAAACAAAATTGCTAAAGCACAACACGGTCAGTGGTATCGATCACTTGACTGGACATTATCTTTTCAACTCTGTTTTAGTCTTATTTCTACCACCTTTGCATGATGTCTGACAAACTCAGGAGGCCCAAATATGAATAATTTTCTTGCTGATCAGTTTCTGGTCATTTTCTATATATATATATATTTTTAAATTCTCTTGTTTTTTTTTTTAATTTTTAGAATTTTAACCAACAGGAATTGCGGTATTAAGTTCTTGAGAGCTTTGTCTCCAAAAGGTGATCTGTGTCCCTCCCTCGTGTAGCGAATGCCACCCTGGTAGAAATGGTGGGAACAGAGCTCTCAGGTGCTTCCTCCCCCTCCTGGCCGAGTTCCATATTACAGTGTGAGGTCTCTTGTAAATCCATCTAACTCAGAAAGCTCCTAGCACACGTGGGTATTGCCAGTTTTCTATTAGTTTTTGTTTATGTCCAAGTTCTTCTCTTATTAAAAAGAAAATGCCTTAGTGTTGTGGTAGCTTTCTTTGCACCTGGATTCAGAAACACCCATGTGAAAACTGCGTAATATTAGAAGTCTCAAAAAAATGTGACTGGCATGGGCAACAAGAAATTATTGTTAACTTTATTAACATAATTACATTCTGGTTATGTAAGAAAATTTCCACATTTTATTTTTTTTCTAAATATTTTATTTATTTGAAAGAGAGAGGGAGAACACACAAAGGGAGAGTGAGAAGGAGAAGCAGACTCCTCGCCGAGCAAAGAGCCCAGTGTGATGCTGGATCCCAGGACCCTGGCATCAAGTGGAAGGCAGATGCTCAACTGACTGAGCCCCCCAGGTGCCCTGAAAATGTCCAAATTTTAAATACATCTGCTTGCGTGTAGGAGTGGAAGAATGTGACAGATGGTATTTTCTTCAAAGTGCACTGTCAAAAAATAAAGAAAAATTAGATACTTAATTCAAATGTAATGTTACCAAACATTGGGGAAAAAAATTGAGAGTAACAGGTATTTCTTATTCCAGTTAGTCTAACTTTTTGCCCCCCTGATTTTATTTTCTAACGTACAACATAAAACATGTACTTCAGAGTGATTATTAGAAAATATCCACAGCTATTCCCAAGGAGACATAACGTTCACTCCCATCTGGGACTAGAGAAAGCACTGTAACTCGGACCAAAGATGGAGATAGGAAACATACAAATAGTAGAGATTCGGTCTCTGGTTTAAGGGTAATTTGGGTAATCCAGTAGATTTAAAATGCCCCCGGGGACCAGCCATTCCCTCAAAATCTCTTCGCAGCCACATTGTGAAGCCCAATCAGAGTGAAAGGAGTGAAATAAAGAATGTGGGAGAAGAGGGCGTGGTGCCACTGAGGACACCCGGGGGACCCACATTAGGACCAGGCAGACATATCCCTCTCTCTCTGCCTGCCTCTCTGATCTCTCTTTGTCACATAAATAAATAAAATCTTTAAAAAAAATAAACGGGGGCACCTGGGTGGCTCAATGGGTTAAAGCCTCTGCCTTCCGCTCAGGTCATGATCTCAGGGTCCTGGGATCAAGCCCCACATCAGGCTCTCTGCTCAACAGGGAGCCTGCTTCCTCCTCTCTCTCTCTCTGCCTGCCTCTCTGCCTACTTGTGATCTCTGTCTGTCTAATAAATAAATAAAGTATTTAAAAAAATAAATCCGTAGCAACCAAAACCCTCTTAGAGTTAATGTCAAGGGCCCCTCGAGACCAAACTCCAGATTAGAAACAGCATTTGGCTTAAAAGATGTTGAGGCTCCTGATAACAACAGCCGTCTTGGTTAGGAACATAATGCACATCAACAACCGCACTAAATATGTTTTTCACTAGGCCATTCTATGCTTACCATAAACCTATGCAGTAATTCCCTTTCATTTTTATTTTTCTTAATGATTTATTTACTTATTTGAGAGAGAGTGAGAGAGAGTATGAGCAGGGAGAAGGGACAGAAGGAGAAGCAAACTCCATGCTGAACAGGGAGTCCCATGTGGGGCTCAATCCCAAGATCCCAGGGTCATAACCTGAGCTGAAGCCAGACACTTAACTGACTGAGCCCCCCAGGAGTCCCCATTAGTTCTTCTTAAAAGTCATTTTAGTGAGGTATGGTTGATATATATATAAACACCTGATTTATATTTGCTGATTTCAACTTGATGAGTTTGGAGAGAAGTATGCAGCCATGAAATGAAAAAGTCTAATAGCAGGTCCCATTTTCCAGATGAGAACAATAAAACTTGGAGAGGTTAAACATCTTTCCCGAGTCCTCCCAGCTAACAGAAAAGGTTGAGGCACTCCAGTCCCGCCCCTATTCAGAGCCTGTGCTCAGCCAGCAAACTACCATGTGTTTGGACCAAGAACATCCTGGAACAATGATGAGAATTACCTTGCCAGTCTCTCTGGTGAATACCACTTATATTTTCTTTTTCTTTTTCTTTTATAGCAAATCTCTGAACTTAACCACATTACTGAATCACGTTTTCCATGATAACTGCTAGTAACCTTTCTGGTTGCAATTATGCATAATTACTCCATCATATCTTTGTCCACAACTACTCTGTATTGAATGGAGTCAGTCTCACAAAAGACGCTCCTCAAGTGGCAGTGGTCTCTGTGTTAGACGGACTTAGCCAAAGCCAGGTACAAGCAGCCTCTCAAGTAATAAGTAAGTTCATCAATGTAGAAGCTGCTTTTCAGAATAAAAGCGCTATACTTTTTAACGTGTCTGGTATATCTAAAAGCCTTGGGTGTCTATAACTTCCATAAGCTTAATTAGAGTTATATTTGGAAGAACTGGAGGACATATTTTAATTATGTAGCTTTAAAAATATGTTATTTAATTATATAGCTCTAAAAATATGTCTATTACAATGTTGCATTCATACAGAAGTCCTCAGGTGCTATATTTATAACTTGCATCACAGTCAGGAAACAGGAGCGAATTTCTAGAGTGCGAAAGTGATGGGTAATATGAAATGTTAAATTCTGCTTCTTTGGGTTGTTGCCATCAGCGGTTGCTGAGTGAGGACAGTGCGGGTCTCTGTTACCATGTTTGCACCTCCCTGTGAGTTTGTGATGATTTCAACTTAAAAGAGTTTTAAAATGTGCTACTTTTAATAAAAAATCACAAATGTAAAGGTCAAGAGATTCAGGTCAGGATAACTGAGTCAATAGTCAGATCTTACACAAATGAAAAATAGCTGGAAATATAAATAACCAAAAAAAAACCCCACTTTTAATAATCTGAAAAAAAAATAGACCAAAAAGTGGCATTCTAAACAACCTTCGGTTGGAAGTCAGCATTATTAACTTTTTAATTAACAGAAGAAACGACTAGAATAATTTTCTGAGCTGAGACATACACGAGTGAAAATTCCATGGTGAAGTATTTTTATATGAAAACAGTCTTTCATGATGAAAGCAAGAGATATTAGTTCCAGGTAATTGAAAATACAGTGTTCAGAAAATTTTCTGTGCATGCGGGGGGGTGGGGGTGTGAGTGTTTGGGTCAGAGCAGCTACCGATAAAATATCTGGATATCTGGTACTGAATGCAGAACGAATATTCAACGAAAATATTTTGAATGTGAGGAAATTTCTCCAGAAAGGAGATCAAGTCAGAACTGCCTCATGATGGCAATTTTATTTCTAAGGCACAAGCTAGTTTAATCCCATTCTCTTTTTTAAAAAAAATTTGAAAAAAAGCTAACAAATACTTTGTTTATTCTGAGAGGTATTAATTTTTTCTTAAAAAAAAAAAAAGGAAAACAGACTTGCTAACTAAAGTCAGTCCGGTGTTAAGAGGATGAGAGTCTCCCGAAACTTCTTCCTTTGGTGTTGGCCAATTAAACGCTTATACCTGCTGAATCATTTAATGTCGGGAAGATCAAGATTTGTCTGATCAACACAGGAAGACGACTTTGAGGATAGAGATGCCTCTAATGTGAAATCACAGAATCACGATCCTTTGAGGATGGAAATGGCTCATAGGTAAGTAATTGGGATATTTTTTTGACAACCACAACACCAAAGGCGTAGCTGATGAATTTACTTAATGGTCTCCTTGTCAGCGGGTCAATCAAGGAAAGGCTTTTCAGTTATAAGCAAGTCATGGAAAATGCACGCAACAACAACAACAACAAAGATTATCCCCTCAAACCCTGCAACAGAGGTTCAACGTTTGGCTCTGTGGTGGATCCTTGGTCAAGTTTCCAGCTCCATGCCTCTGTAGCAGTCCTGGGCAAGGCACCTCCCTTCTCATGCCCAAGCGCCCTGCTCTGGGATCTGAGGGTTGTGTGGTGCCTTGTGGGTATGAAGTAAGTTAATGCACACGAAGTACTTAGCTGAGGGTCTAGAGCATAGTACTCAGTAGCTGTGATATCCACTTTTTAATGAGGCCTTCCCTGTAGCACGTACCAAGTTATCTGATGGTACCGCATGCAGATCTTGAGGTGTTAGTCCTTTTCTGTTCTCAATACCATTCTAAAGATGTCTGCTGCCCTGACCATTTAGGGAAAGACTCTTCCCCCTTTCCAGCAGAAGGTTTGCATAGGAAATTAGGAGTAAACCAATACCAGCTCTAACCCATCTGCAGGAGAAACCCTTGCATCGCTTTTTTCCTTTTACTGGTTTACTACACTATTCATCTAAGACTCCGTAGATTGTATGGAAATGTAAGGTCGTTCACATCAGAAATTTGTGTCCACTTGGTGTATGTATCTCTGTGGCCACAACAGGCCCTCGACAAACACTTGGTAAATGGGTGTCATTGCATGAGAGAGTGATTTTTCAGGCTAGCTTCTGAACACTTGTGTTACCCTGAAGAAGGCATAGCTTGGAACATCACCTGGGAGGTGTCTGACCCATTTTCCTCTTATGTGTCTTCTCTCTCATATTCAGACACTGACACACCATTTCTCCGGTCTACCTAGCTTCTCCGTCACCTAGCTGATGATTGTCCCAGAGCTCACTCCTGAACTACACAGGTATTGTGAATGAGTGCAAGACAGTGAGAGATCTAAGGCATTAAAAATGCCCCCAAGGCCAAGAGATCTCAAAAACAGAAGACTGTGCTCTCCTTTTCTCCCATTAAGTCCATTTCTGGCGAATGCTTCCTTGTCCATATTTGTATGCTGGTCACTGGTGGAAGGACTTGCAGACCTTTCATTATTGACCAGCGTTTATTGACCACATGTGATGGGGTAGAATCTACCCCAGCTGAGAATTTTCCTGAACTGAGTAGGTATTGATTTTTATGAAAGTTTTCTTTGCTTTTAATGTGTTCTGCACATTCCTGGTTAGAGCCATAGAAAACCAAAATGCTACCTCTTAGCCTCCTCGAACAGAGCAGGGAATTGTGGCACCTCTGGGAGAAGAGGGTGTCAGCGGGAGGACCTCACCCCTGTGGGGAGAGCAGCTTCTGCAGGGAGGAGCTGGAATATAGCCTGGAAAGTGACATGGGGAAATACAAGGATTGGAGCACTAGTGTTCAGAGTCACATCATGAATTTACCTGAAGCCAATCAATTAATCTGTTACTCAGTTTCCCCAGTTGTACTACGTGGTACTGGAAATTGTGTAAGGAACAAACAGATAATAAATGTTATAAAGATCTGTGGCCTCAGCAGTCATCCAAAGGTGATTATGACCTTCGTAAACATATTTCCTTTCTCCATTTCTGTGGAGTCTCCATTGAAATAGGAGTTTAGAGCATAAAACGTGGTCTGCTGTTAAATCTGACCGGCCAGTCTGTGTCTATATCTGGGATCACCTGTATGAAAGTGGGGAAGAGTCGGCTGAATGAATTTCGGGAGAAAAAGAAATTTTTCCAGGGTGGTGAGCTAATTCTACCACCTCCCCTTGATGCCTTCTGTGTATTAACATGACAGTGAGGATCCTTCCTGGCTTTTGTTTTTCTTTCCATAATGGAAGGTAGAGCTAACACTGCAGGTACTTCTAGGGCAGAGTAACGCAGTATCTGAAGTTCTCAAAAGGATACAGGAGTCTTAGATCTTCTGAAGAGAGCAGGCTGTAGGAGGACAACAGTGAAGATATCTGGGGAAAGAATGGGAATATCTGTGGGAAAGGAAGGACTCATGAGGAGAGGAAACAGAGCATGAAGGTCAGGGGACTAATAGTGTCACTTTATCAAGACAAAGTACAGTGTGAGCTACCTGCTGGGTGTCCACTGCCGAGAGCTTTGATTTCTCTGCGAGTCATGGGGCTAATGCCCCTCCCTCCCTACGTTCTGCTTTCTTGTGCTATGTCCCAAGTGCTGCCCGCCGTACTCTTCAGCAGGAGGAAGCCATTATATGAAACCCCTCGGTTCCGTCCATGCCTTCCTTCAGACCGGTTCTGAATATCTTTGAGGTATCGGTGCTGGGCTAAGTGCTATCGGGACCCAGAGACAAACTAGACCGACACGATTCCTGATCTCTTGGAGCCTCCTGCCTGGTGGCAGAAACAGCTGTTAGTATTCCCGACTGACACTTCATGTGCACGGCCGTTGTTCCAAGCCCTTTGTCGCATGGACTCATTTTGTCTTCACAGTGGCCTTGCAGAACGTGTCACAGATGAGGAAACTGGACCACAGAAATTTTGTGCAGCTGACTCCGATCTCTTTCACCAGTAAGTAGAAGAACCAGGCAGGCTCTGCTCTTAGTCTGTTCGGTAGTGTCCCCATTTTAAAGACATATTCATCAAGTAACCACACAAATGTATATGACATGGCATGTTCTAAGTATTTCACTGTGGGTGAAAAGTTCTACTTTGATTTGAATATTTTATTATGCAAAGTAATTTTACGTTATATATCATCCGATCTTTGCAAGCACCTTTATGATGTAGAAAAGGCAGATTTATGAATTCTAACACAGCTGGTAAAGCTAGAAAAGCTGCTTTCTGACTTTAAATCTACTATCCTCCCTCTGGTGACTTTATTTTGTCTTACCTTTAATTTCCAAATAGTACTTGTATCATGCCAGTGCCAAATGAATTAAGTGCAAGGGAAGTCTTGAGTACACCTGAGGGTTAGTCTTTACAGAAGACTGCAACCGCAGAGCAGACAATGTATGTATGTCTTGAAAAAGACTTCCTAAATATGTTAGCACTGGCTACCTCTGCAAATATTGTCATGAGCTTTTATTCTAAATATAAAAATATCAAACTACACAATATCTTAAGCAACCACTTTTTAAAGGTAGATCATTGATCCTCAAGAAGAGGAGAAAAAAAGAACGGAAAGAAAAGAAAATCATCTTGCCTAGATGCTGGTTGCTGACCTTACAACCAAAGCATACTAAACACTTCACTTCAAAAGCAGACAAATCAGGTGGGGTGGCAAGAAATCCTCTAAAAATACCTGCTTTGCATAAACATCCAAGAAGCACTCTAGTAGCTTCCTGCTTTGTCAAGTACAGAAAGCCCTGTTATGTCCCACATCCCCCTCCCCCACATTCCTATTAAAGTGGACACTAAATTTTATTCTTTCAACTCTTTCAGCATTATCCTCTTAGATACAAGTTGATAGCCTTCAGGAATTGCTTTTTTTCCCCCCACTGATTAAATGAATGCCAAAAAGGACTCCCGTATAATACAAATCAACAAAAATAATGAGCCAATTCTATATGCCAGACCTAAGGGGAAAAAGAAAAATATCATTCTTCCCCACCAGGAGTTCACACTTAGGAAGAGAAGTAAATACGCAAACATCATTTTGCCGCACTGTGATATGATGCGTGCTCAAGGCAGAAAAAATGAGTATTTTCGGCGCACCTTGCTTGTCAAAGTGGAATGGTCACAGGAGAGAAGGATGGGGAGGGAGTAGCACTGACAGCCTACAAGGGAAGTCAGGTCTGGAGGGGAAGAGTGAGTTCATGCAATCAGGCAGATGAAGAAGAGGATGGATGCGGGTGGTGGGGTTTGAGATGGCCCACGCTTTAAAGTTGCCCCAAGTGGGGAGCACCTGGGTGGCTCAGTCAGTTAAGCGTCTGCCTTCAGCTCAGGTCATGATCCAGGAGTTCAGGGATTGAGCTCCCTGTCAGGCTCCCTGCTCAGCAAGGCCCTCTGGCCCTCCCCAATCTCCTGTGCTTTCTATCTCTCTCCCTCTCTCAAATAAATAAACAAAACCTTAAAAAAATAAAAAAAAATAAAGTAACCACAAGTCCAAGTACCCAGTAAATAGCAAAGTTTTCCTGGGGAGATTAATAACATGTAAATGTCGGAAAGAGCAGTGTATGTCATGCTAAACGTTCTTAGTTGTCTTCTCCCAGGGAACTGGGTGGGGAATCATTTTAAAAATGAAAATGAGGGGCACCTGGGTGGCTCAGTGGGTTAAAGCCTCTGCCTTCGGATCTGGTCATGATCCCGGGGTTCTGGGATCAAGCCCCGCATCGGGCTCTCTGCTCAGCAGGGAGTCTGCTTCCTCCTCTCTCTCTGCCTGCCTCTCCGCCTACTTGTGATCTCTGTCTGTCAAATAAATAAATAAAATCTTTAAAAATAGAAATAAAAATGAAAATGAAATGGCAAGTGTTTATATTAAAGGATGGCTCTGCAGGTATGACAGGTAAAGGCTGAGGTAGGAGGAGGAACTTAGTAAGACACACGTACCCATGAAGGCGCTCCGGGGTCCATATACCTGAAACCTTGCCTCGCAGCCACGTAAACAGAAGAGGAAATACTTCTGTTAACCGGAAGTGTGACGGGCACCTGCCCAGTGCCCCCACAGTGAGTCTCTTGGCTTTGACAGTTTGTCTTCTTGTGCCTTCTTGTTGCGAGCAGCATCAGGCAGCACCGCCTTGAGGCTACTAGCCGTGTTCAGACGAGCGCTCTGTGCTGCCCACCTTACGCTTGGATGCCAGAGTCAACTGTGGGCAAAGGAAAGGAGCTGCCCCCCCACCGAGACAAAATAAGTCTTACCCCTGCACCAAGGGATGGAGACGTTTGTAGCAACATGGCTTCAGCGGGCTGGAGAAGCTAATTAGGATTCTGTCAAAAAAGAAGGAAGCGATGATGAGTAGAAAGTAGAGAATGCCCAGTGAAGTCTCTGACTAACTTCGTGTGTGTGTGTGTGTGTGTGTGTGCACGTGTGTGTACGTAAATGCAGCCTGCGATTATTGGTTAACTGATAGAGTATATAAGGCTCTTCCTCTACTTACCTTGGGGCTGTGTCCTAACACACTCATCATGAGTTGAAAATACCATAAATCAAAACACATTTTAACGCACCTAACCTCCCAGACACCCTAGCGTAGTCTCACCCACCGTAAACGTGCTTGGCGCACTGACATTAGCCTACAGTTGTGCAAAATCATCGAACACAAAGCCTAGTTTGTAATAAAGTGTCGACAGTCTAGTGTAATGTATGAAATACTGTACAGAAAGTGACAAGCGGCATAGTCGCTGGGGTGCAGAATGCTTGTCAGTGTGTGAGCTGTTGACTCGGGAATCTCGGCTGCCACTGCCCACCGTCCCAGGGGAGGGTCTGCCTACTGCGTGTCACATATCGCTAGCCCGACAAGATCCGGATTCAGAATTCCAAGTACAGCTTCTCCTGAATGTGATCACTTTCATACCATCAAAGTCAAAAAACTGTTAAGTTGAACCACCGTAAATTCAAAGCTGTCTATATATGTGGGCGTGTGTGTGTGTGTGTGTGTGTGTGCACCCCTGAGCATGCATGCATTCCACAGCTGTTAGTCCAACGTACGGTCATCTACAAGTAGGAACTGTACATAATAATCCATAGAAGACATAGTCACATTATGTATGTGTCTATATATACACTGAGTTTATATGGGTAGTTTGTTACAGTTTATATATAACGATATAGGGTAAGACCAGAGCTGTTCAATAATTTTCATTTTCTTTTTCTTTTCAGAGCTAAAATCATCCGGTGAAAAAGCAAACTCGCCCCCTCCATCACCTTTGTCATTTCTGGTCCACCTCAGAGGCCTTTTCTTCAAAAGTGGCTCTTGAGGTTCCAGGACGGTAATTCAAACAGATTTCTTTATCGGTACTGATTGTCAGGAGTTCTAAGTAAGTAAGTAGATATGTAAGTAAAACCCACAGCTAGAGGAGGCGAGTCTAGGAGACCTCTTTAAGCAAGTTTCCAGCTAGCCTTCCTAATTCCAGCCATGGTGGGATAGTCCAGACAGTTTTCCTGTTTGTTCCTGGGACTTAGAGGTCTGACAGTGTTGTCCTGTGTTTTCTCCCTGGCGTCTGAAGAGTCCAGCCAAGGTAGGGCTCGTGTTGGAAAGTTTGCATGATGACCACCGAGCTGGGGAAGCAGTGGGAGGGAGTGGAAAGACAGGACAGGAGAATGACTGGGGTTCTGGGAACTGACAAATCAGTTTCAGCAAGCTTAGAAGTCCCATGAGGGCCCACAGTGAGGCAGAGAAGACAAGCCTAGGGGATCCCAGCAGCCAACGACAAAGCTTACGCCATGAGGACCAGAGACCAAAGTCAGCCAGGAGATGAAGGAAGCCAGCTTCAAAATCAGCCCAACCATAGGTTAGACCCAAGATGAAACCTATACAGGGAGCCTACTCTTTAGTTGTGAAGGAAGAATTTTATAGTAAGTGAGCTGGCTTTCCAAGGGGGAGGCCCCCTCTGCCTGGACCATGCACAGGCTTGCTGTGGTACGATTAAGAGTGTGAGCATGGTGGACCCTGAGAGCTCCTGTTCCACGGACAGCTGGAATGTTTGCAGCCCCTTTTTCTCTTCCTGGAAGTGATGGGTTTCAGGATCGCTTGACTAAAATAAATCTACTCTGCTCTTTGCCAGTTTATTCACAAAAGGCCGCAGAGGGTCATTTCTGCAGATTTCAATATTTACATAACGAGATGAGCACAAAGAGATTAGGCTGAATGTGACCATGAATTGCAAAATGAACCACTGTTGTCAAGCAGGGAAATTAGACAATCCAAAGGAGAAGCCGGGCCAAGCAACATCGTTGCCCTGGGACCAGAGGATGGCTTGTCAGTGCTACATTCGTACCCCCTAAACAGAACGAACATATTCCAGACTTATTATCATAGAGGATGGGTTCATGGGGAGAAAAGAGGGAAAAATTAATTTTAAAGACACAGAAATATTTCTTGTGACACCCCACAGAAGACCCAGTGAACACATTTTTTGAGTTTGGTAAGGAAGATAGCATTTTACTTAAACTCAATATAAATCTATTATATCTAAAACTGCTCTTAAAAAAAGTAACAGACTTGAAAATGTCAAGTGTTAGAAATTTTAGCATTTGATGAATTCTTTCAAAAATAAGAAATTTATTTTGGCCGTGAATATATATTCAGAAGCTTCAAAGGAGTGTGTCTTGAAACTCCATTTAGACATAAGGACTTCTCTTACTGAGTGCAGGCACCCCCGTCAAGAATAATGGAGTGGATCCATCCACACGTAACACTGTGAGACCTGCTGAGGAGAAAAAGAACTGACTGACAATTTTATCTTGTAAATTAGCATTTAACCATAGGTATAGATTAAAATTTTTAAAAGTAATAGGACTTAAGATTGTGGAAACTTTGCATTGGTTGGGTTCATTTAATCCCTGCCTCTGTCTTTAGGTTGGAGCATGTCTTATTTGGTCAAAGCAAAGATCTCCAAGAACATTCTTGAAGATAATTAGTTAGAATCCAGAGTAATTTGCTCCCATGCTACATCTAAATCACATGTCTCTGTACCAAACAAAAATCCTTTATGTTGTATCTTAAGACCCTCGACCCTTTACTGCTCTGATCTGTTTCTACTCACAGAACATTTCATTCATCTGTTTTTGTTTAGTTTGGTTCTTACTCAGCATATGTCTGACATGAAATGCTTGTGTTTTTTCCATAAACAGGGAACAATTCTCCAAATCTCCAGACACCGGCAGGATGCACTATAATTTAATTCAATTCAGACACTAGCTACCCGGAGTTAGTATCAGATCTCACAAGGGCTCAATCCCACCAGTTTGCCCCCATTTTCAATGCCAGTTGCACAAGTGGACCACCTGCTGACTCACCACCTATAAGTCAGGGGTTCCCTTGACCCCATGACCCCCTCCTTGGGTTTGATAATTTGCAAGAATGGCGCACGGAACTCAGGGAAGCACTTTATTCACACTTACTGACTTACTGTAAAGATACAAAGAAATAGCCCAAGGAAGGGCCACATAGGGTGAGGTCCAGAAGGGTTTCAAGTGCTTCTATCCCTGTGGAATTGGGGTGTGCCACCCCACACTCCTTGGCAGCTGGGAGTACCCACAAACCCGAAACATTGTGACTTCATTATTTAGAGTTGTTATGGAGGTCCTATTACAAAGGCACGGTTGATCAAATTGTTGGCCATTGATGATTAATTCGAGATACATTCGTTCCCCCCCAGAGGCCAGCCCCATCCCTCAGCGCCCCAGCCACCTGAAAAGTTGGAGGACAACGCCTGGGCACCACACCTCCCTCAACTCTGCTCCGGGGCCCCCGACTCGGCCGCGTCGTCTCAGTGCATTTTGCGGGTGGCTGTGACATGCCCCGGGCAAGAAAGGGGAACAGGGCGGTCCCGAGGGCTGCCCAATGCCAGCCAATTCTCACGAGTATTCTGCCCAAATCTATCCCAATTAGGGCAGAACGCTCCTGAGATTCGGCCTGAAAACACCCAGGGAATTCGCTTCGGTTGCCGCACGTCAGCAGGGCCGCCCCTGGGCCTGGCCCAGGAAACCCAGGGGTCACGTCTGAACCCCGCCAGAAAGCCCTCTGAGAGTCATGCGCAGGTGAGGCCGAAACCTCCTACTCCTCAGCCTCTGGGGGTCCCCTCCCTGGCGCTGGCAGATGGGGCTGGGTCTGCCCCGAGGACCAGGCCCAAACCCTCGCCTGCTTTCTCAGCCATCCGTTTCCAGGGTCCTGTCCTTCGGGGCCTCCACCTGGGGAACCCTGAGTCCCATGCCACGAGTCCCCCGACCATGCCGGCACCAACGGTGCCTTTCACAACTGCGTACAAGCCTTCAAGTGAGAGATACATTCGTTCCCCCACAGAGGCCAGTCCCGTCCCCGGGCGCCCCAGCCGCCCAAAAAGTCGGAGGACGACCCCCGACCACCCCTTCCTCAACCCTGCTCCAGGAAAGCTAACCTGCACCGGGGCCCCCGGGTGGGCCACATCATCTCGGCACGTTTTCCAGGTGGCCACGACATGCCCCGGGTGAGAATGGGCCCTTGACCATGGGGAACAGGGCGGTCCCCAGGGCTGCCCAACGCCGACCAATTCTCATGAGGGTTCGGCCCATATCGATCCCGATTCAGGCAGTAAGTTTGTGAGAATCAGCCGGAAAACGCCCGGCAAACTTGCTTCGGGCACCGCACATCCATAGGTCTGCCCCCTGGGCCTGGCCCAGGAACCCCAGGGGTCACGCCAGAACCCGGCCAGAAGGCCATCCAAGAGTCAGGCGCAGTAGAGGCCGAAACTTCCTGTTCCTCAGCCTCAGAGGGTTCCCTCCCTGGCGCTGGCAGTTGGGGCTGGGCCTGCCCCGAGGCCCTGGCATGAACACTCGCCTGCTTTCTCAGCCTTCAGTTTCCAGGGTCCTGTCCATCGGGGCCTCCAACTGGGGAACCCTGAGTCCCGCGCCACGAGCGCCCCTACCAGCCCGGCGCAAACAGTGCCATTCGGTGCTTCGGACAAGCCTCAGAGCAAGAGAAACCTTCATGCCCCCACTGAGGTCAGCCCCATCCTTGAGTGCCATAGCCGCCTGAAAAGTTGGAGGCAGAAGCCCGGCCACGACCACTCCCTCAACACTGCTCCAGGAAAGCTCCAGTGCTCCGGGGCCCCTGGGTGGGCCGTGTCGTCTTGGCGCATTTTCCAGGAGACTGTGACATGCCCCAAGTGAGAAAGGGCCCTTGGCCACGGGGAACTGGGTGGTCCGCAGGGCTGCCCAACGCCAGCCAATTCTCACGAGCATGCTTTCCAAATCGATCCTGATTTGGGCAGAACGCTCATGAGAATTGGCCAGAAAACGCCCGGCGAACTTGCTTCGGGCGCCGCATGTCTGCAGGGCAGCCCCCGGTGCCTGGACCAGGATCCTGAGTGGTCGCGTCCGAACCATGCCAGAAAGCCCTCCGTGAGTCAGGTGCACCCAAGTCCGACGCCTCCTGCTCATCAGCCTCCAGGGGTTCCCCTCCCTCGCGCTGGCAGATGGGGCTGGGCCTGCCTGAGGCCTGGGCTCAAACCCTCGCCAGCTTTCACAGCCTTCCGTGTCCAGGGTCCTTTCCCTCGGGGCCTCCAACTGGGGAACCCTGAGTCCCATGGCACGTGTCCCCCTGCCAGCCCTGTGCAAACGGTGCGTTTCGGAGCTACGTAAAAGCCTTCGAGCGAGAGATACACTCAACTCCACGGTGAACCCGCATCAGTGCCGGCTGATTGGAGCTGCCAATCCCCAAGGCCATATCCCTAACCCTAAGTTGCATTTTCTGGCTTCCTTTTTTTTTTTTTTTTACTATAAAGATGTATTTTATTTTTTTTTCTTTAATTTATTTTTTTAACGTAACAGTATTCAATGTTTTTGCACAACACCCAGTGCTCCATGCAATACATGCCCTCCCTATTATCCACCACCTGTTCCCCCAACCTCCCACCCCCGACCCTTCAAAACCCTCAGGTTGCTTTTCAGAGTCCATAGTCTCTTATGGTTCGCCTCCCCTTCCAATTTTTTTTTATAAACATATAATATATTTTTATCCCCAGTGGTACAGGTCTGTGAATCACCAGGTTTACACACTTCACAGCACTCACCATAGCACATACCCTCCCCAATGTACATAACCACCTCCCCCTCTCCCAACCCCACCTCCCCCCAGCAACCCCCAGTTTGTTTTGTGAGATTAAGAGTCATTTATGGTTTGTCTCTCTCCCAATCCCATCTTGTTTCATTTATTCTTCTCCTATCCCCCTAACGCCCCATGTTGCATCTCCATGTCCTCATATCAGGGAGATCATATGATAGTTGTCTTTCTCTGATTGACTTATTTCACTAAGCATGATACCCTCTAGTTCCATCCATGTCAACGCAAATGGCAAGATTTCATTTCTTTTGATGGCTGCATAGTATTCCATTGTGTATATATACCACATCTTCTTTATCCATTCATCTGTTGATGGACATCTAGGTTCTTTCCATAGTTTGGCTATTGTGGACATTGCTGCTATAAACATTCGGGTACACGTGCCCCTTCGGATCACTGCGTTTCTATCTTTAGGGTAAATACCCAGTAGTGCAATTGCTGGGTCATAGGGTAGCTCTATTTTCAACATTTTGAGGAACCTCCATGCTGTTTTCCAGAGTGGTTGCACCAGCTTGCATTCCCACCAACAGTGGAGGAGGGTTCCCCTTTCTCCACATCCTCGCCAGCATCTCTCATTTCCTTACTTGTTAATTTTAGCCATTCTGACTGGTGTGAGGTAATATCTCATCGTAGTTTTGTAATTCCCTGATGCCGAGTGATGTGGAGCACTTTTTCATGTGTCTGTTGGCCATCTGGATGTCTTCTTTGCAGAAATGTCTGTTCATGTCCTCTGCCCATATCTTTTTTTTTTTAAAGATTTTATTTATTTATTTGACAGAGAGAGATACAAGTAGGCAGAGAGGCAGGCAGAGAGAGTGAGAGGGAAGCAGGCTCCCCGCCGAGCAGAGAGCCCGACGCGGGACTCGATCCCAGGACCCTGAGATCATGACCCGAGCCGAAGGCAGCGGCTCAAACCACTGAGCCACCCAGGCGTCCTCTTTTTTTTTTTAATTTTTTTTATTTATTTGACAGAGAGAAACCACAAGTAGGCAGAGGCAGGCAGAGAGAGAGGAGGAAGCAGGCTCCGTGTGGAGCAGAGAGCCCGATGTGGGGCTCGATCCCAGGACCCTGGGATCATGACCTGAGCCGAAGGCAGAGGCTTTAACCCACTGAGACACCCAGGCGCCCCCCTCTGCCCATTTCTTGATTGGATTGTTTGTTCTTTGGGTGTTGAGTTTGCTAAGTTCCTTATAGATTTTGGATACTAGCCCTTTATCTGATATGTCGTTTGCAAATATCTTCTCCCATTCTGTCAGTTGTCTTTTGGTTTTGTTAACTGTTTCCTTTGCTGTGCAAAAGCTTTTGATCTTGATGAAATCCCAATAGTTCATTTTTGCCCTTGCTTCCCTTGCCTTAGCCGTTGTTCCTAGGAAGATGTTGCTACGGCTGAGGTCGAAGAGGTTGCTGCCTGCGTTCTCCTCAAGGATTTTGATGGATTCCTTTCTCACATTGAGGTCCTTCATCCATTTGGAGTCTATTTTCGTGTGTGGTGTAAGGAAGTGGTCCAATTTCATTTTTCTGCATGTGGCTGTCCAATTTTCCCAGCACCATTTATTGAAGAAGCTGTCTTTTTTCCATTGGACATTCTTTCCTGCTTTGTCGAAGATTAGTTGACCATAGAGTTGAGGGTCGATTTCTGGGCTCTCTATTCTGTTCCATTGATCTATGTGTCTGTTTTTGTGCCAGTACCATGCTGTCTTGATGATGACAGCTTTGTAATAGAGCTTGAAGTCCGGAATTGTGATGCCACCAACTTTGGCTTTCTTTTTCAATATTCCTTTGGCTATGCGAGGTCTTTTCTGGTTCCATATAAATTTGAGGATTATTTGTTCCATTTCTTTGAAAAAAATGGATGGTATTTTGATAGGGATTGCATTAAATGTGTAGATTGCTTGAGGTAGCATGGACATTTTCACAATATTTATTCTTCCAATCCAGGAGCATGGAACATTTTTCCATTTCTTTGTGTCTTCCTCAACTTCTTTCATGAGTACTTTATAATTTTCTGTGTATAGATTCTTAGCCTCTTTGGTTAGGTTTATTCCTAGGTATCTTATAGTTTTGGGTACAATTGTAAATGGGATTGACTCCTTAATTTCTCTTTCTTCTGTCTTGTTGCTAGTGTACAGAAATGCAACTGATTTCTGTGCATTGATTTTATATCCTGACACTTTACTGAATTCCTGGACAAGTTCTAGCAGTTTTGGAGTGGAGTCTTTTGGGTTTTCCACATATAATGTCATATCATCTGCAAAAAGTGATAGTTTGACTTCTTCTTTACCAATTTGGATGCCTTTAATTTCTTTTTGTTGTCTGATGGCTGAGGCTAGGACTTCTAGTACTACGTTGAATAGCAGTGGTGATAATGGACATCCCTGCCGTGTTCCTGACCTTAATGGAAAAGCTTCCAGTTTTTCTCCATTGAGAATGATATTTGCGGTGGGTTTTTCATAGATGGCTTTGATGATATTGAGGTATGTGCCCTCTATCCCTACACTTTGTAGAGTTTTGATCAGGAAGGGATGCTGTACTTTGTCAAATGCTTTTCAGCATCTATTGAGAGTATCATATGGTTCTTGTTCTTTCTTTTATTAATGTGTTGTATCACATTGATTGATTGCGGATGTTGAACCAACCTTGCAGCCCTGGAATAAATCCCACTTGGTCGTGGTGAATAATCCTTTTAATGTACTGTTGAATCCTATTGGCTAGTATATTGGTGAGAATTTTTGCATCTGTGTTCCTCAAGGATATTGGTCTGTAGTTCTCTTTTTTGGTGGGATCCTAGTCTGGTTTGGGGATCAAGGTGATGTTGGCCTCATAAAATGAGTTTGGAAGTTTTGCTTCCATTTCTATTTTTTGGAACAGTTTCAGGAGAATAGGAATGAGTTCTTCTTTAAATGTTTGGTAGAATTCCCCTGGGAAACTGTCTGGCCCTGGGCTTTTGTTTGTTTGGAGATTTTGGATGACTGTTTCAATCTCCTTACTGGTTATGGGCCTGTTCAGGTTTTCTATTTCTTCCTGGTTCAGTTATGGTAGTTTATATGTCTCTAGGAATGCATCCATTTCTTCCAGATTGTCAAATTTGTTGGCATAGAGTTGCTCATAGTATGTTCTTAGAATTGTCTGTATTTCTTTGGTGTTAGTTGTGATCTATCCTCTTTCATTCATGATTTTATTTATTTGGGTCTTTTCTCTTTTCTTTTTGATGAGTCTGGCCAGGGGTTTATCAATCTTATTGATTCTTTCAAAGAACCAGCTCCTAGTTTCATTGATTTTTTCTATTGTTTTTTTGGTTTCTATTTCATTGATTTCTGCTCTGATCTTTATGATTTCTCTTCTCCTGCTGGGTTTAGGGTCTCTTTCTTGTTCTTTCTCCAGCTCCTGAAAGGGATTATTCTAACAGAGGCTTTAATGAAGCCGGGGAGACAACGGAAAAGGGAAACAGGCAATGTTCCACCCTGAGCGACCAGGGCATCCCCAGCTGCTGAGCTTCAAGGATGTGTATCCTCCTCTCCACCGGAGGCCTGCTGCTAAGTACAGGTTTTCTCAAGGTCATCCTCAAGCATGCTGTGTGACCAGTACATTTTCTCATTAGTGATATTTTAAGCAGTCTATCGTTCTTAGGGACGGTTACATTTCCTCCTTTTTGTTAATGCAGAAACAGCAAAATCTGTTTGCAAGTTCTCGAAACTTTAGTCGTCAGAAAGATTTCCGTGAGCATTTGAGGACTAAGCATCAAATGATTATAGCAATAAAATGTGTCATCATTCCACCTATAATGCGAAGACCAGTGTTTTGATCCAAGCAAGGGGGTTTAACCTCAGACAGAATATCATTAATCCTTTGTGCGGAACTCACTCTTGGAACTGATTGTAAGAATACTGAGGAATGCCCTGAATAGTATCTTGAAGCTGTTTAATATCCACTGGTAAATTACTGCTATAATGACTGGTAATATGGGTCTGGGATGTATCACATAGCACAGCATGGCCTGGGACTTGAGCATAAGTAGAAGTACTTGACTGGACATTTAGATATGAGGAATGTGGCAAGTCGCTGGGTTTCAGTGATACTTCTGTATCCATCATTTTCATATATTCTCTACTCAATTTTAGTTAATGTCTAAATCTGCACTCTCATTCTATCCGTCCTTTTATTTCCCCTTGAGATTTGTTTAGATTGAGATCCACTGTTTCTTGGGCAAATAAATCATTTGAATTTTTTGTTTAATCATCACTTAAAAGGGATTTTAACTCTCCCCGGTGCAGGTTTCCTGTCCTTGTAAGAAAAAAAAAATTTTAAAGATTTTATTTATTTATTTGACAGAGACAGAGATCACAAGTAGGCAGAGAGTCAGGCAGAGAGAGAGAGAGGAGGAAGCAGGCTCCCTGCTGAGCAGAGGAGCTGAAGGCAGAGGCTTTAACCCACTGAGCCATCCTGGTGCCCCCTTTGTATGAAAAATTTTAAGATACCCATCTGCCATATTAAATTGCTGATTTTATCTGAATTGCAACCCAGATTTCCTAATTGAAATGATAATTGGTTGAACAAGCATCTTTTCATTTCATTTCATTTTTCATTTGCAAGTGGTCTGCTTTTTTGGTTCATCCACTTGTTCTGCTCTATTTCTCCTGTAGCTGACATAGGATGTGGCCTCTTAGTAGTCCACTTGGGAAATAGTAAGGGCTTCTCGTGGCCCTGGGGGAACATGGCAAACTACCGGAAGCCTCCCTAGGACAGAGCTGTGACAATGCAGATCCACGATCTGGACCACAGAATGGTGTTTCCATTCACTGGGGCGGGACCTGCGGATCTGTGTGGTCTAAAGTTGTTTAGGTCAGAAAGGGCATCTAACCGGGATCATTTCCCAAAGAAAGGAAGGAGTTGAATCAATGGAACTAAGTCAGGAGGAGGAATTGAATGTGTATTAGTCCGCATTCTCCAGAGAAACAACTGTGTTTATACCTACATCTCCATGTAATCTTTCTCTAGAGATGGATTTATCAGAAACTGGCTCACACAGTTATGACCCAGGCAGGAGAAGACCAATGTCTCAGCTCAAAGACAGAGGGTTAGAAAGAGGGGCATCTCCCTTACTCAGCCTTTTTGTTCTGGCTCAACCAGTTGGATGAGGCCCAGCAGCATTAGGGTGGCAATCTGTTTTACTGAGTAACTGATTCAAATGTTAATCTCATCCAGAAACACTCTCATAGGAACAGAGCAAAGTTTCATCCAATTCGGTACCTTGTGGTCCAGCGAAGCCAACACAAAAAATGAACCATCACAGCATATTCCACAAGAGTGAATGAAGCTTCTGGGGCATGGGGAAATGATACCAAATGAGGTCACGGAGGAAGAAAAGAGAGATCCCTATCTAGGAGGCTGTGCAAGTGCATTTGAGGACCTTTTAAGGGCTTTGAAATTTCATGGAGAGTTTTATCCACATTTTCCATGTTCTAATCCTTGTGGCATTGTTGAGAGTACCTTCAAATCTGGCTCCTAGTTATTTAATTCCTCTGTATCTGCTTAGCCCTCTAGCTGAGTTTGTAATTTTAGTTATTTCACTTGTCAATTCTGGAAGTTTCACCTGGGTTCCTTTCAAATGTCTGGACATTTTTGGTAAGCTTTCGTCTTGATGTCAATACATTCTTTTGAAAATATACAGAGTTTGTCATTTGCAGTATGTGGTCTTTGCAAGTTTTTCTTCTCCTTCTCCCACCCCTTCCCTCCTCTCCCCTCCCCTCCCTGCTCCCAGTCCCCTCCTCCTCCCCCACCTTCTTCTTTGGTTCTCATTCTGCACTGTTGTATGGGTTCTGATTATTTCCTCAAAAGTTTTTCAATAGGAATATATTAATGCCTGGCTTTAAAACACATTTCTGTAGAGTAAATTTTATATGTATTCGTCTCGGTACCTCCAATGCGAGTAGATGTAGTAAACTCACATTTTGGCTTAGATTTCTCAGTCCACACAGGCAATGTGAATTTCAGGCTATGAAAATTAATAAAGGGAATTTATAAATAAAATGAGTGGAAATTAATATTTAAAGGCTTAATTGTTCATGTTAAAAATAACCATGCTTTGGGAGAGGAGTGGTTTCCCAGTTCATTTAAGGGAAGGACCTTAAGCATCCCATCTTGCAACCTGGAGATCTTGTCTACTGGAAAAGAGCTCCAGAAAAAAATCTCTTCAAGCTCTTTGGAATGGCCAATATCAGGTCTTGCTAACCAACCCTGTGCTACCAAACTGCAGAGAATAAGCTCTTGGATTCACGTGGCACATTTGAGGAAATCTCCAGATTCTGTGGGACCTGCACACCATGCGGTGACCTAAACGTACAGATTTCCCAGCATGAAGTGGATGGCATCTCAAGAGACAGCTTTGCCACGATGCCTGGATGAGACCCATGTACCTTTTCTCACCCTTGCTTCCTCTCCTTCCTGGAAAGACAGTGCTCCATCCCACACTAACCCTTACAGAAGAGGCAGCATTTTGTTGTTGTTGTTGTTGTTATGATCTTTCAGAAAGAGCCTCCTCATAATACCATGACAAATCAAACTTTTCCCTTGTTTTTGCTGGAGGGCAGAAGTTCCTGAATCCCAACAGTCTTTCTTTCATCAGAACCACTAACAGACTCCGGATTCTTAGCCACATTCACGGTCTCCGCATTTGCGCACTTACAGGCTGTATTATTGTATAACACTGGCTTCTAAACAGTTCTTTGGGATAATACAATTCTAATGCAGCTGTGACATCTTGCTGTTTTGCAGATAGTTGTCCACCTCTTTTGTCGTGTCTATACCTGCACTGCATCTTCCCGAGGGCACTCGGTTGATTCTCTGACGGGCTGCTTGCAGGGCCCACTACTCTGTTTTCATGGCTGTTTGAAGCAGGGACTGCAGGAGGCATGCATGGCTCTGTCTGGGTTGGCCTCCACAGGGAGAACTGTTCTCTCCTAAGTCACAATAAGTGCCAATGACTGTTTTCAGTTGGCTACTTTCTGACCTAGGGTCCTGATTTAGAACCACAATACAATTTGGAATTTTCATGTGAACTTTTATTTTTCTTAAAGATTTTATTTATGTATTTAAGAGAGGGAGAGAGAGCATATGCAGCGGGAGCAGCAGGCAGAGGGAGAGGGAGAAGCAGACTCTCCTGCTGAGCAGGGGACCCGAGGTGGAACTCTGTCTGATCCCGGGACCCCACGATCATGACCTGAGCCGAAGGCACATGCTTACCTGACTGAGCCACCCAGGGGTCCTGGATTTATTTATTTGAGAGAGACTGCGTGTGTGAGCTCTTGTGTGAACAGAGGGAGGTTCAGAGGGGGAGGGAGAGGGAGAGGGTGAGAGAAGCCTGAGATAAAGAAACATCACCCACGACAGAACGGGAACTACTTAGTGACAGCAGGAGAGTGAGTGGGGGGGCACCTGCACCCCTGCATTTGGCAGAGAATCAAGTCAAAGGCAGGTGGAGGAGCAGGAAATCTTTTGGGTGGTGAAAGGGGAAGGTCCGATGACAGGTTGTTGGGGTGGGGGAGCGGGACGGGAGCTGACTGAAGAGGGCTGTTCTATGTCACAGACCATATTCGAGGAGCATATCTGTTTCCCTCATGGTCTCAAGTTCAGGGGTGTGTGCTAAGTTGGGAGCAAGAACAAGAAAAGCTATCTGGGGCCGATCGCTGCAGAGATATGGCTTGGCTTTCCAGGAGGGCCTCTGCAGAGCTTGTGGGTCCAGCCCTGCCTGGTTCCTTGGCAGATTTAAGAAGTTCCAGAAACTGGAATCCCTCTCCTAAGCTGTCTTCAGACAACTGAACACCTTCTATGGATAGAGAAACTGTATTCCATAGCAAGTATGATTAGTACTGTACATAATAATTACAATAATGATCAATAATAATGATAATCACCTACATATCATTCAATGTATAAATATTAATATGTATGAAATTATATAATCGATATATCATGCTTATAGCATGTATTTAATTATACATATTTATAATTATGATAACATAAGTGATAAACTACATTAAAACATAATAAAGTAATACATGAATGAAGTATTAAATAATAAAAATTTTATGATAAAAATGATTGACTCACTGGGAGCCAGAGATGCTCCTTTTCCTTATTGTGAGCTGCTCCTAATGCTTTAGACTGCCAGGTATCTGATCTCCAGATAACCGAGTGTTTCTGTACAGGGATTATCAGTGTTTTAAGCACTTTGAGCAAGGGACCACCACCTGCACGACCAGACTATGACCTGCTTTGTGTGGGCCCCACGAACTCTGGCAAGACCCTTCTGTTGTCAAAGGCCTTCAGTGAAAGCCCTGAGAATTTGATCTCAACTTGGAAAATTATGTGATGAAAAATAAATGCACAGAGGCATGAAGGACAATGTGGGGTTGACAAAACAGATTTTAGTATTTAAAAGCACTGTTTTTCTAGAATGCCATCTTGAGGGGTGCCTGGCTGGCTCAATGGGTATAGCATGTGCCTCTTGATCTGGGGGTTATGAGTTCAAGCCCCACATTGGGCATAGAGATTACTTAAAAACATGCCATCTTGAATGTAAAAGAGCTTGAAGAGGCTGATAATATCTGGAAATACTCCCAAGGATCTCAAGGGATCTGGAAATGCTAGAAAAGGACTGCAACTCAGCTCTTCAGCACCCACTGTATCCTTTTTACTATTTGCACATCATCAAGACAAGCCATCTGCTCACTCAGTACAAGAGACCAAAAGCTACTTCGAATCTGAACCACTTGCATGTGGAAAACGCTAGATCCTCATCCTTACTTGCTGGGTGACTTGCATGTCCTGCAAGACAGCTTCTCTCAGCTGATGAATTCATTAGAAGGAAAAGACAGGTGTCAGGCTGTGAGAAGATGAAATCTGATGAACACAATCATTTCCCAAAGGCCTTGAACCTATTGTGTTCTTTTCTCATTGCTATTTTATTTTGGCATCAAGTCTATAATAGCTCCAATATTCCTTGAGTTATCTCAGACTCTCCTTTCTAGACAAGTGAATATTCTGTAAATCAGGAGAACGATCATTGGCATTCACATCACGCACAGACAACTGAGAGAGAATGGATTCTCTGTTTACCATTGGATTCTCTGTTTATCCTCAAAGCCTGCCTCCTCCTCCTGTTCTGTCTCCTCTATATACCGTGTGAAAGTGGATGGAATTCATAGCTCAGGGAAATCAATCCCTTGTGAAGAACTCAGCCTGGGTCTGTGTGCGGAGTGTTGGGTCCCTGGTACTTTCTCCAAGATCTCTATCAGTTCCAAGATCTGGGGATTTTATTTTAGTGTGTGTGTGTGTGTGTGTGTGTGTGTGGTGTTTGTTTGTTTGTTTGTTTGTTTTTTGTATACTGGCCTTATATGTTGGGAAAAAAATAAGTACCAAAAACTTCAGTTAATCTCTTTAACAGAAAGGAGTAACCTGCGATAGTAAAATTAACCTAAAAAACTTAAAAACAACATGTATGTTTCTTTGATGACATCTGAAGCCTCATTCCACTCTTAAGGGCAAAGACATTGTTTTAGTTTTGGAGAGGAATTAGATGAAATTTAGGCACAGTGAAGGCATCACTAATTACTATTCTATCATTTTCAAGCATTGTTAATGGAAGATTACTGTACAAAATCAAGATACACCATAACATAAGTATATTTTCCTAAAAGTCTTAAGTGTTTGAAAAAAAGAAAAGGAATTTTCAGGTAATAGATACAAAATTTTAAAACCAGCCAAAGGAGTATAGTTTATATCAGCTAAATGCAAACTGACATGGATTTCACAAGATAACAAAGCCAGAATCATCTGTATATTCATCCATTAACTGCTCATGTGTCTTGATGAGCTCGCCAGCCTGCACCAGCCATAAAGATACAACCTCAGCCACAGACAGAGCCTTGGAAAATTTGTCCACGGGACTCTGGGCCAGGGATATCTGTCAGGTGAAGGATGGGCTCTCCTAGCCACCTCCAGGCCCACGCTGGGCCGGTTCTTGGCTCCAGAGTGGAGCTGAAAATTTCACCAGGGGCACCCTGCCTGGACTCTTCTCAGCCAGTGTGAGTGCTGCCGGTCTCATGAGTACGATTCAGAAATATCCGTGGACAAAAACCCATCCTTCCATCCTTTCCTCAGTCCATTGGACACGCTTTGTGGATAGAGAAACTATTCAAAAAATATAACAGCGGGGCATTGGGTGGCCTGGTCTGTTAAGCATCAGCCTTCTGCTCAGGTCATGATCCCAGGGTCCTGGGATTGTGCCCCGAGTTGGGCTCCCTGCTCAGCGGGAAGTCTGCTTCTCCCTCCCACCACTCATGTTCTCTCTCTCTAACACATAAATAAAATATTAAAAAGTAATAATAATAAATAGGTCAACTAATCTTCAATGAAGCAGGAAAGATTATCCAATGGAAAGAAAGATAGTCTCTCCAACAAATGGTGTTAGAAAAATTGAACAGCCACATGCAGAAGAATGAAACTGGACCATTTCCTTTCAGCAGACACAAAAATGACTCAAAATGGATGAAAGCCCTAAATGGGAGACAGGAATCCATCCAAATCCTGGAGCAGAACACAGGCAGCAACCTCGGTGACCTCGGCTGCAGCAACTTCTTGCTAGACACGTCTCCAACGGCAGGGAAGGAAAGGCAAACCTGAACCACTGGGACTTCATCCAGATAAAAAAGCTTTTGCACAACAAAGGAAACCGCTGGGACAGAATGGGAGAAGATATGTGCAAATGAAAAATCAGATAAAGGGCTACTATCCAAAATTTATAAAGAACATGTCAAACTCAGGATCAGGGAAATACAAATCAAAATCACAATAAGATGACCACCTCACACTAGTAAGAAGGGCTACAATGAGCCAGTCAGGAATGGACAGATGTCGGAGAGGATGGGGAGAAAGGGGAGTCCTCCTCCACTGTCGGCGGGAATGCAAGCTGGAGCAGCCGCTCTGGAAAACCATATGGAGGTTCCTCAAAAAGTTGAAAATAGAGTTACCCTACCACCCAGCAATTGCACTCCTGGGTATTTACCCCAAAGATACAAATGTAGTGATCCAAAGGGGCACCTGAACCCCAATGTTTATGTTTATAGCAGCAATGTCCACAATAGCCAAACTATGGAAAGAGACCAGATGTCCAATGACAGTTGAACGGATAAAGAAGATGTGGGATACACACACACACACACACACACACACACACACACACACAATGGACTATTGCTCAGATATTTTAAAAAATGAAAGCTTGCCATTTGCAATGATGTGGATGGAACTAGAGGGATTTTGCTAAGCAAAATAAGTCAATCAGTGAAAGACAATTACCATATGATCTCTCTGATATGTGGAATTTAAGAAACAAAACAGAGGAGCATAGGGGAAGAGAAGGAAACAAGATGAAATCAGAGGGAGACAACCCTTAAGAGACTTAATCGGAGGAAGCAAACAGAGTTGCTGGAGGGGAGGGGGTAGGATAGGGTAACTGGGTGATGGGCACTAAGGAGGAATGTATGCAATGAACACTGGGTATTATATAAGATGGATGAATCACTGAACTTTACCTCTGAAATTAATAATACAGTATATGTTAAATAATTGAAATTAAATTTAAAAAGAAAAAATAAATAATAAAATTATCCATATTATTACAATAATGGTTAAAGCAATGACAAAACCAGAATTATTTACTATTTATAGTAGCTCAAATTTATAGTTAAATTTATATTATAATTCATATATATGTAAAAAAATTTAGCACCGGTGTCCTTATAACACTTTATGTTTCTATAAAAAGTATCATTGCTGTAAACCTCAGGACACCTATTCCTATTCTATCTGACAAACACCACAGATTAACCTGTTCATTTGGGGTTCCAGTCTGTCCACCTGGTCTACCCTCCGTGACACAAAGGTGTTTCAGCCCTCATTTTGGCGCCAGCGACCAAGTCCGTTTATTCCCACGGTATCTTGGTGCCAGTTTTTAAGTCCGATTTTCCAATCAACGGGGGGGAGGGGGGGCCTCATATCTGAAACTTCAAATTGACCCAAAAGCAATCCTGAGGTCCTGCTGGTCAACCTGGACCCCAGAAGGCGTCAGGACCGCCAACCTGCTCTTTTCTCAGGCTCAGCGGGTGCCCCAACACTTGGCCCGCCGTCCCCTTGCTCATGTGTCCCTGAGAAGGGGACCCTGCGAGTTGCCACGTCCTATCGCCTTTCTCGGTGGCTCCCACTGCTCCCCAAACCTGTCCCTGCCCCTGTTGAGACCTGGCAAGGTGGGGAAGGAAATGGGAGTTGGCCGTGGCGGGTATGGGCCACGGTAGCGATTCACAGGGAACCACGGAGAACCCGTGGCGCCCTTTCCGCACTGTGGGGTCCCCATCTCTGGGTCCCGAAGGCCCTATCCTGTAACCTCTCGGCCCTCCAGTCGGTTCCCGCCGGCGGTCGGGCATTGGCGTGTGCTGGATGACCCTCTGCGAGGGAAGTGCGAGGCCCTTCTCTTCCCCAGCAAACCTCCTGGTACAGCCCTCCGCGGATTGGAGACCTGCAGACACCCGGCCCCGCGAGGAGATTCTGGGAGCACCTTGGGCCTTCCGGAACGCTGCTTCGCGGACTGCAGCCAAATCCCATCCCTTGCTCTGGAGGCACACTACGACGGCGACGCCAGGTGGCGCCAGACAACAGGCCAAAAGTGCGGGCTGTGCACCGGGGACGCAGGCCCGCGGGGTGCGCAGGCGGCTGCTGCAGGTTGGATTGAATCCGGTCTGGCTGGGATCCCACTTCCCAGCGCGAGGAGGGCATAGGGCGCCGGTTGTGGACCGGGATAGCCTGGCTTGGAGTACAGGGCCAGCGGGATCGGCAGGCCTGGCACCCCGTGACTCCAAACGCAGAAGAAGGGCTTTGACTTTTTTATCCAAGAGGTGTCCTGAAACCGCCTTTGCCTGCCCGGGACTGCCAAGGAGAAGGCGGCTGACTCTTGGGGACTCCTGTGCCAGAGGAAAACATCAAAGTTTCCCAGAGACGCCAGCAGCCCCCATGCCCTACCCCAGCTTCCCAGAGCGACAGCGGTGCTCCTCCATCTCCAGGGCGGACAGAGAAGATTCCATGGGGGTCCAGTGGGCCTGCCTGTGAAACTGAAACCATGAAAGTACTGGCCGAAAACGTGGATGGATCAATTTCAGTGTATGACGTTGGAGTGGACAAGGTCTTAGGAAGCATAAAAGTAAGTCCAGAATCCATAAAGGAAATATAATCGATCAACTTGACCACCTGAGTAAATACAGTTTACCTTTGCATAAACCACAAGGAAAGTCAGCAGACAGTAAATAGGTGTGGGGAGCATTCAGGTATATATGGATGTTCTAAGAATATCGATTTCAGCATTCCTTGTTTCAGGAACAAAAAGTTGGGGAAAAATAATAGTCATTCAGAGGAGCCAGATGAATCTCTGGTGTGTCCATACAATGCAGTACTGTGTGTGTTCTGGTTTATGAGCAGTCCAACTCAGTCAGCTGTGACAAGTGACTAGAGACTGGGTGACTTTAAAACAACAGAAATTCATTTCTCCCATTTCTGGAGGCTAGAAGTCCAAGGTCAGGGCACTGACATGGTTGGGTGAGGGCCCTCTTCTGAGTCGCAGACTTCCCTTATAATCTCATAGGGCGGAAAGATCTAGGGAGCTTTATGCAGTATCGTTTATTTTTATTTTTTATACTTTATTTTAATTCCAGTATAGTTAAGTTTCAGGTATAAAATACGTGATTCAGTAATTCCTTACATCACCCAGTGCTCATCAGGACACGTGTCCTTCTTGCTCCCCGTCACCTATTTCAACCATCCCCCCCCACCAACTCCTGCTCTGCTCACCATCAATTTGTTCTCTATAGCTAAGACTGTTTCTTGGTTTGCCTCTCTCTCTCCCCCGCTTTGCTCATTTGTTCTGTTTCCTAAATTCTACATGAGTAAATCATATGGTACTTGTCTTTCTCTGACTTATTTCACTTAGCATTATATTCTCTAGTTGTAGCCATGCCATTGTGAATGGCAAGATTTCATTTTTGTGGCTGAATAATATTCCGTTGTATATATATATGTCCCATCTTCTGATCCATTCCTCTCTTGATGGACACTTGGGTTGCATTCACCGTTTGGCACTGTAAATTTTAAAGAATACTGCAGTAATCACAGGGGTGAGTGGGTCGCATTCAAATTAGTGTTTTTCTATTGTTTGGGTAAATACGCAAGTAGTGTGATTCCTAGATCAGAGGGTAACTATTTTTAAATTTTTGAGGAAACTGCATATTGTTTTTCAGAGTGGCTGCACCAATTTGCATTTCCTCCAACAGTGCAGGAGGACTCCCCTTTCTCCCCATCCTCACCAACACTTGTTTCTTGTCTTGCTGGTTTCAGCCATTCTGATGCATGTGACGTGGTATCTCGTTGTTTTGCTTTGTATTTCCTTGATAATGAGTGATGGTGAGCATCTTTTCATGTGTCTGCTGTCCATCTGGATGTCTTCTCTGGCAAAACGTCTGTTCGAGTCTTCTGCCCATTTTTTAATTGGATTATTTGTTTTTTGGGGGCTGTTGACTTGTACCAGTTCTTTATAGAGTTTGAATGCTAACCCTTTATCGGATTTGTTGTTTACAAATATCTTATCCCATTCAGTAGGTTGCCTTTTAGTTTTGTTGATTCCTTCCCCATGCAGAAGATTTCGATGATGTCCCAATACTCCATTTTTGTTTTTGTTTCTCCTGCTTCAGGAGACATATCTAGAAAGAAGTTCCTATGGCTGATGTCAAAGAAGTTACTGCCTGTGCTCTCTTACAGGATATTTATGGTCTCAGGTCTCACATTTTGGTCTTTAATCCATTTTGAGTTTACTTTTGTGTATGGTGTATGGAAATGGTCCAGTTTCATTGCTTTGTGTGTATCAGTAAAGTTTTCCCAACACCATTTGTTGAAGAGACTGTCTTTTTCCTCTTGGACATTCTTTTCTCCTCTGTCAAAGATTGACAGAACACGTAGTTGTAGGTGTATTTCTGGGTTTTCTCTTCTGTTCTATTGGTCTATGTGTCTGTTTTTGTGCCAGTACCAGACTGTTTTGGTTCCTACAGCTTTCTAATATAACTCGAAGTCTAGATCCAGCGTCTCTGTTTAAAACCACTCATCCTACCCACAACTTGTACAAACGGGAACTCCGGATGGATCACATACTTAAAGGTAAAAGGTAAAATTATACAACTTTAAAGGAAAAATTCTAATAAAAATATGTGGACTGTGGGGCTAAGCAAAGAGAGTTTAGACTTGACACTCCAAGTGTGATTCATGTAAAGGAACGGATCAGCTGGAATTCACCAAACTTAAGAATCCAGGCTCTGTGAAAGGGACTCTGAGAGCCTGAAACCAAGACTGAGAAAATATTTGCAAACCACGTATCTGACCAAGTGTTAGTAACCAGAATGTGTAAAGAACTCTCAAAACATAGCAGCAAAACAGAAACGGATTTGAGATAGCCCATACAATGAAATCAGTCCAACAGTATAAAGGTAATCAAAAAACTTGTCATAAAGGAAAAGGTCAGGGGCGCCTGGGTGGCTCAGTGGGTTAAGCCGCTGCCTTCGGCTCGGGTCATGATCTCAGGGTCCTGGGATCGAGTCCCGCGTTGGGCTCTCTGCTCAGCAGGGAGACTGCTTCCCTCTCTCTCTCTCTGCCTGCCTCTCTATCTACTTGTGATCTCTCTCTGTCAAATAAAAAAAAATCTTTAAAAAAAAAAAAAGGAAAAGGTCAGGAACATAATATAAATTCAATAGTACAGTTACCCTGTAAAATACATGACAGTAACACATGACATGAAAGAAAGATCTTACCCAAGTATTCAAGGATGATTTAGCATTCCAATATCAGGCAATGTGTCACTGCACTTAAAAAATAGATGTAATAATGTTTTAAAAATATTTTATTTGAGAGAGAGAGAGAAAAAAAAAAAAGCACAAGCAGGGAGAGGGGCAGAGGAGAAGGAGAAGCAGACTCCTTGAGCAGGGAGCCCTACATGCGGTTCCATCCCAAGACTCCCAAATCATGACCTGAGCCAAAGGCAGATAGATGCTTAACCTACCAAGCCACCCACAGGCCCCATAACAACATTTTTGAAGTTCAATATTTGCAATGATTACAAATTTTTAAAATACTAGGCATAAAAGGGAAAATTTTTCAGTGCTAGAAAACCTGCATATTTAAAGACATCATATATGAAATGGACACATTTTAAGACATTCCACCCCTTGCCAGTTGCTCTCTTGTTTAACTTGTTTCTCTGACTTTTCAGGAATTCCACATTTGGAGCTCTCTAGTTTACTTTCCAACCTTGGAACTCAGAACTCATTGATACCATCCAACTACTAATATTCCCTGGTTTGGTCCTGTCTGTCACCTTTGGAGGCTAGAAGAGATATATACTTTCTAAGGAGATAATTAGCCATTCAAAAAACCTCCAATTTGCTAATACGGCAATAGAAATTTATGAAAAACTCTACAATTTTAATTGATTTGAACAATTCCTTATTTCTAAACTATCTTCATGGCTTGTTTCTCAATTAGTATATGCATTTTATATTCTTGTTTTTGTAAGAATATGAGTATATAGTATACATGTATGTGCACATATTATGTGAACAGAGAAATGTCATAAATTTATGATTCTCAAATGATGTTAGTGAGTACCTTGTTTTTGGTTTTATTTTTAGAAAACATTATTAGAAATATTAGGAATACAGATTCTATTATGATATTTCTGACATAGAGTGGTGATCTCTGATCAATAGATGAGACAGATGCCTATAAAATAATTTGGGGAAAGGAAGATACAAATGGAAGAAATAAGCAGAATTTGGAGTTCTTGAGATTACAAATAATAATGACAGTTCTTATTTTTTTAATTAAAAATTTTTTTAAAAGATTTTTATTTATTTATTTGACAGAGAGAGATCACAAGTAGGCAGAGAGGCAGGAAGAGAGAGAGAGAGGAGGAAGCAGGCTCCCTGCCGAGCAGAGAGCCCGATGCGGGACTCGATCCCAGGACCCTGAGATCATGACCCGAGCCAAAGGTATGGGATTAACCCACTGAGCCACCCAGGTGCCCTTTTTTTTTTAAACTTTAAAGAGAGGCAGGCAGAGAGAGAGGGGAGAGAGGGAGAAGCAGGCTCCCCGTGGAGCAAAGAGCCCAATGCGGGGCTCAATCCCAGGACCCCGGGATCATGACCGGAGCCAAACGCAAAGACTGATCACCCAGGTGCCCCAATAATGACAGTTCTTAATATATTTCTTATGATTTTTGAAAACTATATCACTGTGTCTCTATCATGGCTGTGAATCTCAGTTCTGTTGAAAGCTTATTTTTGCTTTTTGTTTTTTTTTAATTTTGTTTTTATTTTATTTTATGTCTGTTTAGTGTTTTGATTTATTTGTCCTTTTTTATTGAATGTTTTCCTTGCCTTATAATTACTAAATTAGGATCTCAAGTTATGATGCTAAATAATTAAAACTTTAAAATCTCTATATTCTATAAAGATACATATGACAACAGAAATGCATTTTAAATCATATTACTAAGTATAAACAATTCTTAGGCACAGCACAATTTAAATATATAGATATAGATATAGACATATGTATGTATATATACATACATATTATATAAAACTCAAAGTTTCGAGTAAAAGTCATAGCAAAGGAAATCCACCAGAGTAGTTGCCTATGATGATGGCTGATAATGGGCCTTCTAATCAGAGCTAGAGAGGGAGAAATAACATAAAATAAAATAATAGAGACATTGTGCATGAGTTAGTATTTGTGGTAAAGACTGAGTCATTATTCACTCACACCACTGCCTCCTATGAACACAATGGAAGACTGTGTCTTTCAGACTCCATATGAGTTGATTGCAACCATGTAAGTGAGTTCTGAATGATGAAATGAAAAACAGAACTTTTAGCCTAATCATTACACCTTGTGCATAATCACCCCTTTGTTCTCTTCTTCTGCTTGTGAATTCAGCATCATGGATGAAAAGATCTTGGATACCTGACTTACCACGGAGAGTCTGCCTGGCTCATGACTAATGAGAAAGAATCATTTAGGCTGCTAAGCTAGCGAGATGTGGTGTCGTTAGAGTACCTAGCAATATCACCCTTAACAGGATGATGATGGGGTCCCATGAAGCATATGATTCAATAAAAGTTGTTTCTGTGGAGAGAAATGTAAAAGAAGAAGGGAAAAAAGCAGAAGAGTAAAGGTTCCACATAATATTTTACAAAGCTTCCATCCAAATCAGTGTTCATACGTATTATTATATAAGCAAAAGCAGAGAAGAAAATTCTGATTTAAAATATTCACAAGTTCAAGCTTTGTCCATATTAGACTAACTGGAATCAAATATCCCTTTCTGCTATTAAAAACCTGATAACCCAAATGAAAGAGTTGTTTTCACAAACTGGAAAACACAGCATGGGAGTGTGACACATAAGGCAAGGAAAAAAAAAGAGGTTAAAATCATGGTTACTACGTTTGCTATCTAAAAACACTTTCCAGATCATGGCATTGGGAGGAGAAATCCAATGGTAACTGTGTTGTCTTGTTGCATTTAGAAAACAGAAATTACTTTTGGGGAAGCCTGAGCCAGCTGGTCATGCAAGGCAGAATACTATAAAGGATGGAAGTAGGCAGAGGGATCGTTTTAAATTGTGGGTGCATGTTAATCTGTGCACACAAAGGAGTAACCTTCATCAGGCTAAGGAGGTGAAAATTCTCAGGACCTCTGTGCTGAATAATTCAGAGATCACACAGACCTGGGAGGATAACTGGGGTGTTCAGGAAAGACACATAAAATGCTTTTTTTTTTTAAAGCAGGAATGAACTAACCTAGAGTAAAGGCTATTTTAGACCTTGCCTTCAAAGCTTACAAAGAAGTGTCCAACAGACCAAAGTAATCAGTTAAAATGTACATTGTCCCCAAATTTATCTATGAATTAAACCATTCTCCATCAAATTCCAAACAGACACCTTACAGAATCTGAAAAGTACATTCAAAATACATGAAGAAATGAAGAGAACTTAAAATAACCAAAATGATTTTAAAAAATAGGAAAAACTTTGGAGATTTACACCACTTAAATTCAAGATTCATTATACAGGTCAAAAATCATGACAGTGTAGCATAAGCATAAAGGTAAGACAGAACTGAACAAGGGGTGCCAGGCTGGCTCAATTGGTGGAGTATGTGACTATCTCAGGGCTGTGAGTTCAAGCCCTGGGGTGGGTAAGGAGACTACTTAAAAATTAAATCTTAAAAGGAAAAAAAAAAAAGATAAAAGTGAATGGACCAGAATAACAAAACCAAAAATAGAACCACATACATAAAGCCAATTGGCAATTCAGTGGGGATAGAGATCAACAAATTATGCTGAAAATAGAGGCTAGCACATACAGGTAATAAAATGAATCTCAAATTTTACCTCCTATCATACACAAAAACAGACTCAAATTGAGTCACAGACCTAAGTATAAACCCCCAATTATGAAACTTCTAGAAAAGAGAATAGGAGAAATTGATTTTCTGTCTGGCAAAGATTTCTTAAATAGAATGAAGAACACATACTTGGACTTCCTGTTTCTTGTCCACCGTAGAAGAAGTTGGGAAGTCGCCACTGTATTCTAAGAAGTAAAAAAGTGAACAAACTAAAAAGTCAACAGCTCTTCTGAGATCTTTGAGAGAAGTGAGTTTACAAGCAAGACTGCTGTCCCTAGAATTGGAAAGACAGGTGAATACAGAGAATCATAGATTACTATGGCAAAAATCCACCGGCAGAAAACTAGGAGCAGTATTGGGGTAGGGAAAGCTGAACTTTGACAACTTCTAGAGGCTTGGTATGGACAAGTCTAAGAGACAAAAACTCCATGGGGACCCAGTCATAGACCTCCCACTCCCCACACATTGATCTCTTGAAGCTTTACCAGGTTCTCATGGGAACCATGTGCATTCTGTTTTTCACAATGTTAGCCCTCAGGAGGATTTAACCACACCCTAACCTTCTGGTCCTTTCACAGAGCCTAACTGACCTAAGAGAAGCAAAATACTCAATTCCATTCCATTGGAGCCATCCTGTCCCAACTAATAGTGTAAACTTCTGACCCTCCGTAAGGTTGAACAAGTACAGACAGACTTTCCCTGTGCTTTTTTATCTGCTCAGCCATCCAACAAATCATTATCATCCATCTGCTGTGTGCTGCGTGCTGTATTCAGTGAGGATATAGCAGCAAAGAAATAGTCCCTGCCCTCCTAAACTTGATATTCTAGTGTAGAAGAGAGACAAGTAAGTAAAGAAACAAATGCACTATGTAATTTTGTGTGTTAAAATTTTCCATGAGGAAAAATCAGTTAGGTTAAAAACCCAATTGTAATCCATGAGATGAATTATCAGAAAGTTTTTGCCTTTGTAAGTGAACTGTGTTCATAATGTTTGATATGCCTACTCTGGAGATGGAGGTACATAAAGGCAAAATTCCATGTGGACAGTAAAAATATATATATGTGCTGCCGAAGCGAGCATTGGACAGTAAAAATATAAAGTGATTAAGAAAAATAAAACCCTGAAATGAGTAAGTGACTGAATTAGATTGGGTTAACTATGTGATTTTGTTGTTTAGATATATCGTGATACAGTGTTGAAGTGAAATTACTGTGTTTGCATTGAGAGCAAGTTCTATCGTGCTTTCAAAGGCCAGGTCCTCAGACCGCATGGTAGACAACAACACTGAAATACAAGAAGAGATAATGCTTAAGTACATTGGCATAGTAACAATCTAAGATCTCCTATTCCTCGGCATACACAGAGGCAAAATTTGATGAGTCACATGTGTGAAATTACCAGTAAGAACACGCCAGTAATGAGATTCGTTAAAAAGTTTTGTTTTTGTTCTACAGATTTAGAAAGTTCTGCAGATGATAAACATGAGGTCTCCTTTTTTCCTCAGCTGCCGCTAAGGTGCTCGGTTCTTCCGAGGAAGCTAAGGCCATGTTGGGGTGAGGCCCTCACTTCATCCTGGGACTAGCACCGCGCCCAGCAGCGTCCGCTCAGCACTCGCCAGCACCATGGCCTCGGTCTTGGAGCTCGCCTGCATCTACTTGGCCCTCATCTTGCACGACGATGAGGTGACGGTCCCGGAGGATGAGATCAATGCCCTCATTAAAGCAGCGGGTGTGAATGTTGAACCCTCCTGGCCCGGCTTGTTTGCAAAGGCCCTGGCCAACGTCAACATTGGGAGCCTCACCTGCAATGGAGGAGCTGGTGGACCTGCCCCCGCAGCGGGTGCTGCACCAGCAGGAGGTCCCGCTCCTTCCACCACTGCTGCCCCAGCTGAGGAGGAGAAAGTGGAAGCAAAGAAAGAAGAATCTGAGGAGTCTGATGATGACATGGGCTTTGGTCTTTTTGACTAAACCACTTGTATAAGCTGCTCAATAAAAAGCTGAACTCTTGAAAAAGAAAACATGAGGTCTGCTGTTTGACTGTATTGATTAGAATTTCTTAATTAGCATCTTTTCAAGGTGTAAAGGGAAAAATGAATGAAATAAAAACAATGAAAAGACTAAAATGAACACATTACTGGACAACTAATATATTTTGGGTACCAGGTAAAGCAATTTTGTGTAGATTATCTCAATGTTAAGAGGAGAAAAAAATAAAATAATGACATACGTAGCGGTGGAATTCTGTGACTCTAAACATTTCTTCCACTTCTCATTAATAAGGGATAAAATGAAGGCAAACTCTGGATGTTTGTAAGTGATGTTGATTTCTGTAAGTGTGTCCTACTGGGAGAATGGGGCCATAGGGTCTCATTCTCAGTCCCAGGGATTGTGGTTGCTTTGAAGTTCTCACAAACTTTTTTCTTTTGACTGAATCATCTATTTTAGTGCATAAAAATGGATTTTTGTCTTGAAAAATCTGAAGTTTCAAAAAGAAGATTCCTGTCAGTATCAGTTAAAAGGGTGGAGAACATTCAGTGAATTTTTGCTGTTCATCGGGACATATCTTTAAAAGCATATAACCTTCCTAAGAGAGAGCATGGAGACTAGATCAGACGTGGGTATAATGTGCTGAATTTTGGTGCAGAAATGAAGGGTAAAATATTTGTCTCCATGAGGACAGATCCATAACTGCACTTTTCAAAATGCCAAGGTTACATTTGAAAAGTAGTTACAATTTTCCCCCATCTCCTAAAGGTAATTCTCTGCTTGTACTTCACACATGAAAAGCCACGACTTAATGAAAATTTCTTTACAGTATTAGGATAATAATCCCACCTAACATGGCTTAGAGTACAGTGTTTTTTTTTTTCTTAATCTCCAGATTCCAGGGAATAAAAACATAGTATTGTTGGTGAGTTAGCAATATTTTGTCTTTTTGACCACTTCAGTTTTGTAGGAGCTCATGGTTTGTTTCAGAAACTTTGTCAAATAAGGTATCTCTTTTTGGAAATATTAATCCATAAAAGAAGAAAACATATTCCTATATTTTTGAGATTTTTAAAAAGATTTTATTTATTTATTTGACAGACAGAAATCACAATTAGCCAGAGAAGCAGGCAGAGGGAGAGGAGGAAGCACGCTCCCCGCCAAGCAGAGAGCCCGATGTGGGACTCGATCCCAGGACCTTGGGATCACGATCTGAGCCAAAAGCAGAGGCTTTAACTCACTGAGCCACCCAGGCGCGCCTGAGATATTTCTATATAAAACAGCCTACCTCAGATAAATTGAATCTTGCTAGATAAAAAAATGTACATTTGTGTACATTTGATATGCTTTCTGAAGTCCTGATTATACATGCAATAGCAGCACGGCTAAACATTGCAGTATACTTTTACAACTATTAAACCATCAAAGTTTATTGTGGTACAAATGTAAAAAATACTAGTAGCTAGTTGGAGGTAGATATTAGATGGTGATGTTTAATGAGATGGAATGAATGGCAAATGCAAAATAAAATTCTCCAATCATTTTAAGGAAAACTAATTTCAATTTATTAGAAATCTTAATATAACACATATTTTAAAAAGTCCATGTAAGGAAATTCTGGAGGATGGTCAGTTGTTGAAAATCAATAATTAGAAGCATTAAAGTAAAATTTCTCTCACCATGCTGGGGAGTGAGAGGACATATGGACAAGATTTTAAAGATTTAAGTCATTTTGCAGATGTCAACAGGTACTTTGCCTTTATATTGGACAATTATTTTTAGTCCATAAACTATTGACACAGAAAAATTGTACCAAAATTATGGCCTTTCCTTGCAGAAATTAAACAGTGTATCTTTGTAAGAAATACTCGAACATGAAACATCATTTAGATTCAACTGAATATCATAAATATTATACTTTCTATATGTTAAAAACAGGCATTTTCCCATGGATCATCTTTTTTTTTTAAAGATTTTATTTAATTATTTGACAGAGAGAGATCACAAGTAGGCAGAGAGGCAGGCAAAGAGAGAGAGGAGGAAGCAGGCTCCCTGCCGAGCAGGGAGCCCAACTCGGGACTCAATCCCAGGACCCTGAGATCATGACCTGAGCCAAAGGCAGAGGCTTAACCCACTGAGCCACCCAGGCATGCTGGATCATCTTTTTTTCAAGATTTCATTTGTTTATTTGAGAGGGAGAGAGAGGGAGAGAGTGCGGGCACACAAGCGGGGTGGAGCAGGGGTAGGAGCAGAGGGAGAGGGACAAGCCACCTCTCCACTGAGCAGGAATCCAAATGCAGGATTTGCATTTCCCAGGACCCTGAGATTCCACCTGAGCTGAAGGCAGCCACTTTAACAGACTGAGCCACGCAGGCACCTCTTCAGTGCGTTATCTTAGGTCATCTTCACAAGGACCTTGTGGAGCAATTATTTTAATTTTAAAGATAAGAAGATTAGACTTACAGAGTCTTAGGAACTTGTTCAGAATCTCAGCTATTTGTTGGTCAATGTGAACCTTAACTGAGCTCTTCTACCCCAAGTATAGTGTCTTTTCCACTACCTTTGCCCACTTCAATAATTAATAGCCTCATTTAGACATCTCAATAAATCTCTTATTTGTTCAGTAAATATCTACAAGATTTCTCGTATTTCTGACATCTCTGTGTTACACAGTAGAGAATGAAGAGTTGCCTTGACTGATCTCAAGTAAATTTTGTTCTTCTGTATGTTGTTTAATATGTTGTTTTTCTCTGGCTTCTTTCAAAACTTTCAAATTAAGTGTAAATTTGACTGTATGTGAGTAGACGCTATTTTCCTTGCAATTACTATGCTTGTGTTCTGATGAGCTTGAATTTGTACATTTATGTTTTTCACCAAATTTGAGACATAAGCCCCACTTCTTCATCCATTTATTCTGTCCTTTAATTTTTTTTTTCTCCTGGTACTATCACTGCATATATATTAGACCGTCTTCAATTGTTGCAGTTTTTCTGAGTCTGTTCATTTTTTGCATTTAATTGTCTCTCTCTTTTTTTAAGATTTTATTTATTTATTTGACAGAGATCACAAGAAGGCGGAGAGGCAGGCAGAGAGAGAGAGAGAGAGAGAGAGAGAGAGAGAGAGAGAGGAGGAAGCAGGCTCCCTGCTGAGCAGAGAGCCCGATGTGGGGTTCAATCCCAGGACCCTGAGACCATGACCTGAGCTGAAGGCAGAGGCTTTAACCCACTGAGACACCCAAGCACCCCTAATTGTCTCTCTTATCTAATTTATTATTTATCTGTCTTAAAGTTCATTTACTTTATCTTCAATATGTTGTTAATCCTGTTAGGTGTAATTTTTATTTCAGATTTTATTTTTCACTTTTCAATTTCCTTTTTATACTTCTTTTATAGCTTCTGTTCCTTTGCTGAGACTTGTCTTTTTATTCATCATCAATATATTTCCATATCCATGAAGATAATTACAGTTGTTTCTTTAAAATCTGTTCTGATTCCAACATTTGATCCATCTCTAGTTTTGTCTTCATTGATTGTTTTTGAGTGTGGCATTTTTCCATTTCATTGAAATTTGTGTGATTTGGATTTGTGTTCTGGGTATGAATTATGCATTGTAGAGATTCTGGATTAGGATATATGCTTTCAAAGAATGTTGATTTTTTTTTTTTTGAGTGTTCAGTTTGACAGAACTCAAACTACAATTTTTTTTCCATGTGGTGCATGGCAAATTCAGCCAAATATTTAGGTATGATGTGGTGTTCCTACCTTATCTCTCTTTATAGAGATCCTCCCCTCACTCCACTCTGCCCCCTCTTAATTTTTCAGCTGTGTAGTTGTCCCAGATTCTGTCCTTCTTGGTTCATCAGTCTAATAAAAAAGTCTTATCACATCCATATTGTAGTTGCACAACATGGCACTAATGGTATCTGACCTCAGTCTCTGAGTAGTAAAACTAGGAAGCTTACCTAGGATTATTCTCTTCTACCAAGTGTTGACTTACCTGTAACATCTGCCTGCTTTGCTCAGTCTTCAGTGACCTTAGAGGATTGTTTTATTTACACATTACACTGTAGTTTATGGAATCATATAACATGAGATGTTTGTATCTGGCTTCTTTTACTTAGCGTAATGCTTTAAAATTAATTTGCAATATTGCATATATGTGATTATTCCCTTATGTTCTTATTCTTTTACTATTGAGTAGTATTTTGAGCAATGGTACAGAGATTTCCCACATACCCCATCCCTCCCTCATTATAAGCATTTTTACACAAGAGTGGTATATTTGTTACAATCTGTGAACCTACACTAACACATAATTACCACCTAAACCCATCATTTACATTATGATTCTCTCTTGGTATTGCATATTCTATGATGTTGTACAAATGTATAGTATCCACCGTTATACATATGTAGGTATATGCATATATACGCCCTCATTCGCATCAAAGAGCAGGATGGACAGACTGGTTTGCAAACCTGCAGGCCAGCCTGGTGGATTAAGTATCCTTCCATTTACAGTGCATGAGCATCCTTACCTGGACTCTTCCCGACACAGAAAACTGCCAATTTGATAGACATGGGATCTTGGTTTTCAGTGTGTGGTTTTTGTTTTGTTTTGTTTATCACCAGGGGATCGCTTCTCGGCCTTTTGGCTAAGATCAAGTGTTGTTTATCACCAGGGAACTGGTTATTTTTCATATGTTCCTCAGCCAGTTCTATGGCCTGCGTGAACTTTTGGGGCCTGGTGGTGTCCGTTCTTCCACTGGGGTGTTCATGGTATTCTTTATGTATGGAGGTTATTAATCCTTTCTCTGTCGTGACCAGTCAGATACTCTCTCAGCTTGTCATTTTCTTCTTGGTTTGGTTTAGGATGCTTTTTTTTTTTTTTTAAGATTTTTAAAAACTTATTTGAGAAAGAGAAAGCAAGAGTAGGGGGAGAGGGAGAAGCAGACTCCCCACTGAGCAGAGAGCCAGATGTGGGACCTGATCCCAGGACCCTGAGATCATGATCTGGGCTGAAGGTAGAGGCTTAACTGACTGAGCTGCCCAGGCACCCCTGGTTTAGGATTTTCCCGAGGCACAGAATTTTCAACATTGTCATCACGTCTTTACTACTTTCTCTGTGGCTTTGTGCCAGCCGGCAGCTGGTAAAATGGTGGCATCATCTTCCAGGCTTTTTTTTTTTTTTAACAGTTAATTTAAAAAAAAAACTAGTCTAGGACTTATTTTTACCAAATTGTGTGATGTGATGATCTAATAATTTATTTTTCCCCATACCACAAGTTCCCCCCAAACTGAAAACATTCTATGTATTCCCACCAGCTGCTGCTACAGGAAATATACAGGAAATATTAATGAGAGTGCTTACTCATTATTATAAACCAGACTCATTTAATGTCCTGTCTCATTGATCTGTTTGCTGATATTTATCCTGGTTTCCTTATCCTGTGGGTTTATAGACTTTATATATGTAAGTATCTCACGTACAAACCCTCATTGTTCCTTTACCCAAATATTTCCTTTTTTTTTTAAGATTTTATTTATTTATTTGACAGAGAGAGAGAGATCACAAGTAGGCAGAGAGGCAGGTATAGAGACAGGAGGAAGTAGGTTCCCTGCTGAGCAGAGAGCCCCATGCAGGGGCTCGATCCCAGGACCCTGAGATCATGACCTGAGCTGAAGGCAGAGGCTTAACCTGCTGAGCCACCCACGCGCCCCTACCCAAAGATTTCTTAGCTGAAACTTTGTCCTTTTCCTGCTTCTCCCATGTTTATCTGTTCGGAATTTTCATTAGGGTTGTATTAAACCAAGAATCAGCAAGCTTTTTCTGTAATGGGTCAAATACTAAGTATTCTAGGCTTTGTGGGACACAGGTATTTTATAATTCTCCCTCCTCTCTCTTTCCTCTTCCTCCCCCCACTCTTCTCTCCTCTTCTTCCACAAATGTAAAACATAAAAAACATTGTTAATTCAAGGGCTGGGGAAAAACAGCCCGTGGGCTGTCATTCATGGGCACGTGATTTAAACCATTTCTGTGGGTTTCCTGAGGCTATAACAAAGAACCACACAGGGTTTGACTCAACATCACAGGAGTTTATGGTCCCACAGTTCTGGATGCCTGTGATCCAAAGTTAAGGTGTCCGCAGGACCGTGTTCCCTCTCCAACCCACAAGAGAGTTCTTCTTTGCGTCTCCCTGGCATCTGGCGCTGCCGGCCATGGTTGGTGTGCTCGGTGGGCGGGCAGGTGGGTGCCTCTCTCCAGTCCCTGCCCCTGTGGTCTGGGCTTCTCCTCGTGTCTCTGTCTTCTTATAAGGACACCAGTCTTCCTGGATGAAGGATCCACCTGACCCTAGCATGACCTCACCTTAACTAATTCCATCTGCAAGTCCCTATTTCCAAATAAGGTCCTGTTCTCAGGCAAGTGGGGGGTGCATAGGGCTTCACCGTATCGTTTTTGGGTGGGAAGCTATTCAACCCATGACACCAATGAGCACATTTGGGAAGACTACAAATCGAAGGGAACAGCAGAAGACATCCTTACCCCGTTTCACATTTCCATCCAAAAGCATCAGACATGTTCTCCATTGCTCATTAACGATGTAAGTTCAAACCATTTTTGCAAACGTGATCAATCCATTTATTTGTCCGAGTAATTTTCTCTTTGTCCTGCCTCTGCTTATACAGGCACGTGTATCAGCACTCCCAGACATGCGTGTCCTCACTCTCCCTCTGCTGACGTTTTGCCACGTGCCATGGGGACCCTGCTTCCTCCGTAGAAAGTGCAGCTTGGCTTTCCAAATCTGTCGGCGCATTGGAGTGGGAGCCCTTGACGCAGCGCGGGAGTTAATGCATGTATGAGTGAAGGATCCTGTGCCCTTTCTGGGAGGAGATAATGTCTTAACCTTGCATTTCCCCATGGTGACTGTTCCCTTCCTCCGAGGGTGCAGGGTCAGCTCTGAATCCTCAGGACACCGGCCCCTGAGCTCTTGGAATGAATGTAGTCTTGTGCCTGGATGCACCAAGGGGACCCGCAGGTCCTGGGACCCTGCACTCAGGGAAGTGATGGGTTGGGAGTTGACGGCCTCTGATGTGGGCATTTCCCTCAATGCTGTGTCTGCTGCTGTACCTGCCAGGTCATCCCTCTCCAGGCACTGAACCGGATACATCTGCACACATCCATGAGCCAGCGGTGATCCAGAGAAGCATGTGTGGGAACATGAGCACGTTGTCCTTGGCCAGTGGCTGGAGCCTCCCGCAATGGCAGAGGCGGCAAAGTGGGACCAACCCCTCGGCCTTCCCCAAACCCGCCAATGGGCAGCCCCCTTTCCCGCTGGGCCTGGGACACCAAAGGCTTGTAGTCCCGGCGCCCTCCGTGGGGCCCCCAGCACCCCTCCATCTGTGCAGAAGACTTGGCCTCTCTGTGGTGCTGCCATAATCCTATATGTTCCCCCATATGCCTGAACCTTTCTGCAATTCTTCCATCTGTTTCTGGTAAATGTGAAGGAATTTAATTATCTTCTCTGGGGTTATTAAACCGACAGCTGTTGTCATTAATAGAGGACATTCTTTATGGCACGCTCGTTTGTAAACACTAGTCGTAACTCTGGCCTGTCACACAGCTCGCACTAATAAGTCGCGTGCTTGGCTGCAGACCCGGGAGGTGGGCGTGGCCAACTTTGAAGAACGACAGTCTCTGTTCTCGCTTCTGTTTTATTCTCCCCACAGCTTTTGAAGCAAAATGTATAAATGGGGGGAAAAAAGAACTCAAAAAACAAACAAACAAAAAACCCCACAAATCCAATCTGCCCACCACTGGCTTTCTCGAGAATGAAGGCGCTTGAGTGTTAAAAAGGAAAGATTATATTTTCCTGTGTGTTTCAAATTGCAGCTCATTTTCTGGTAGGCAGAGAGAAACTGGCTTTTATCATTTGAATCGGGGTTGTCTGCACAGCCACACACCGGGTCGCTGGAGGCTGGGCTGGGCACACAGGAGGAGCGGCAAAAGGGGACACTGGCCCTGTCCTCCACCTGCCCCTTGGGTGAGCCGTTTTCTAGACCGACAGCCTCCGGGATTGATCTCTGGGTTTGGCTGGCCTGGGCCGGGAGTGGAAGGGTAGGGCATTTCTTCTCAGCATAGAGGATTCTGAGCTGCAGTTGTGGGGGCCGTGGGCAGGGGGTGAGAAATCTGGGGATAGCAGGGCCAAGGACAGCCAGCGGTCCCCTGCATGAAGGCTCCAGCTGGGGTTCTGGCAGAGCTGGGCAGACAGGAGTATGTTTGGGTCTCATTCCTGAGAAGCTGGGGGCCAAATGTCCAGTGAGTACACAGGAACCAAGAAAGACACCTGTTCAGACATGGTGGCTCTCAGCAGGGGGTCTGGGCCGAGGGACCCCTGCACCTGCTATCCACCCCCAGCAAGAACCCTTGTAGGGTGAGGGGGGCTGCCTGGCAGTTTGCTTGGGTCCTGGGTCAGGCCAATGGGGAGGACCTGGATTCTGGGAGGAAGAATCTGCTGGGCTGGGAGAGTGAGGCTGCTGCAGGGCCTGTGGGCGTGGGGAGTGCCAAAAGGCACCACACAAAACGAGCGTGCCCAGCAGTCAGGGACCAGGGAGCAGAGAGGCAGAGGGGGGAAGGGACAGCAGCCACCCAGGGTCCCTTGTTCTTTTCCAGTGACAGTGTTCAGAAAGAGGAACTGAGTATGTACCCCACATTTTGCTAGGCCTGTGGAATATCAAGGGTCCGAGATCCTGCCCTCAAGGCGCTTATGGTTTGGTGGGGGGACAGACACTCAAACCACACAGGCATGAAGGAGGGGCACAAGTGCCTATGTTTGCCTGTGTTGGTGTGGATCAGGGAAGGCTTCCTGGAGGAGGCAGCATCTCAGCCGGCGCAAGAGGACAAGGGGGGTTCAGCTTGTCTGCAGTGGATGGGGGTTCCCAGCACAACAAGGGCCTGCAGTGAGCCAGAGGTGAGCTGGGTGCTGGATGTGGGTGGGAGGAGCCAGATGGGAGGCTGAAGGGGGAGGTGTGTTTGAGGCGTTCAGTCCCTGATACGCTTTATGACTCGGGCCATCCCTGATGTCGTGGGCTGCAGGTTACAGCTGTGTTGCTAACTGTGCTTTTCCTATTGGCTTTCATGAATCTGTCCTTCCCACCAGTTAGAATATGAAATCTGGCAACACGTGGGATGTGGGGTGTTTGCTTATGAACCGGCCACTCTGCTGAGGGCTTTGATCCCTCACATGGTGCCATGGTGTCCTTTTGTGGGAGAGGAAGAAGGAAAAGCAAGCTTGTGTTGGTGGCTGTCATATGCTCTCAGGAACCAGTCATTTGGGGGCTGCACTTCTCTGTGCAGGGTCTGTCTGTGCACAGCGTCTGTGCATGTCCACTTCTCTGCATGAGGGTCTGTGCTGCGCTATCACACAGCTCGTGATCTCCCACAGCAGGGGACCCACCGTGATGGCCGTGTCTCCCCCTGGGGCTCCCGGATCCTGAGGCCTGATCTATTCATTTGTACCAGCTGGAAGCTGGGCGTGTTTCAGGTGCGCGTGGGGAGCCCACCACATGTCCCTTTGCAGGCTCCAAGCTACCCATGGGGGGACGGTGCCTCCAAAAGACATCACAGAGATGCCACGTGATGAAGTCTCCTGTGGTTGGAAGGCTTGGAGACGCTGACCTTGGCAGAAGAAGCTAACACCAAGTAAATTTTATCTCAGACCCAAGCAATGCTGGGATCCCTTTCTAAAATGAACATATTTCCAAAGAACTCTGACCCACTTCTGTTGACTCAAGTATTCCCCATTATAATGTCACTTGAACATGTACCAACACGAAGCTGGAGTAGAATTCTGTTTATGGCTCTGATTTCACTCTAAAAGCAAAACAAATGGATGAAATACAGAATGCAAACTATGAAATCAATAAAATTCAAATTAATAGCATTAACTTAATGGGATGCCATTTTACCAGGCCTCAATCACAGCCCTTCCTGTGAGCATGGGCTCCGCCTTCCTGTCATCACTCCTGGGAAGCCGTCTATGGCTCCCCATGTCCCACTGCCTTCCTGCAGAGCATGCCTCCTTGTCCTGGTCTTCTTAGATCACCACAGTTAGCGAAAATAAAATTCAGTGTGATCCCTGAAAGCTAGAGATCTGTGGGAGGGGTTTTAAATTTATTTTTTGAAGATTTTATTTATTTATTTGGCAGAGGGAGAGAGACAACATGAGCAGGGGGAGCGGCAGAGGGAGAAGGAGAAGCCAACTTTTCGCTGAGCAGGGAGCCCGATGCGGGGCTTGAGCCCAGGACCCTGGGACCATGACCTGAGCCAAAGACAGATGCTTAACTGAGTCGCCCAGGTTCTCCAAACTGTACTTTTCTTCTTTAAGATTTTATTTCTTTAAGCATTCTCTATGCCCAACACGGGGCTCAAATTCACAGCCCTGAGATCAAGGGTCACATGCTGTCCTGAGTGAGCTGGCCAGCCAGCTCTGGAAAGCTCTGGAAAGTCATCCCCAACACACACACACACACACACACACACACACACACACACACAGGTGGGTCTCACAGGTGGGACTAGATGCACACATGCTGAGCATAGCATCTTTGTGTGGCCGGCACCCACCGCATGCTCCGACCAGGCTCAGAAGCACCGGGGGGTCCGGGCCTCCAGTAGCCCCCCTTGGCCCATGACAGAGAGAAGCGGTCAAACAAGGAGTTCAGTTTCCTTACTCGGGTCGTGGCGATGGGAGCGCTCCAGACCCGCTGCCCACAGGGGCATCCTGCTCATGAAGGCCCCTGGAACCGGCCCCCTTCCCTTCCCACCTCTTCACAGGGCTCCCGATAGTAATCAGCCAGGGAACCACCCATGCTCAAACCTCGATCTTGAAATCTACTTCTGGGGGGACCCAGACTTTGATACCACAGGGAGCCTGGGGGTGGGGGGAGTAATCCCTCCCATGACAAGAAAGGATATGTGCTAAGGTTTCCCTACATGTGGCCCTAACACGTCCAGTCCAGAAATCCCAGCCGTGACAGCCCCACGCTTACGACAGTGCTAAAGCCAGCAGCTTTCTTTCCCAGCCAGCAGTCAAGGGCTGTGTGCCGTGCTCTGGAGACCAATCTCCTGAAGAGCCCTGCACTTGGCATTTGTGTGGAGGGCATGGAATCTCAGTGGTCACAGAGCTGACTGGGGGGGAAGTGTGATGCTCCTGATTTCTGCAGCTGGATTTATTTTCTGACCCCAAGTGCCCAGTGAGTGATTTCATCCCTTCACCTGTCCACTTACTGGGACCGCTGGCCCACTCTCGGCCTGAGTCCCTGACTTGGGGACCCTGACGTGTGCATGCCTGTCGTCTACACCCCTGAGAATCTGGCCTCCCCACGCCTGCGGGTCCCAACCGGACCTTCCTCCTCTACATCACTCCCTCTCCAGACCCTGGAGCAGGAGGGTGCTCAGCTGCGCTGGTCAGAGTCACCTGCTCCCTCCACCACCCTCTGCCAGCAGTGGGGGCCTTCCCATATGGATCAGGGTGAGGATGGCTGGCTGGAGGGTCAGTCCTGCCTGCATTTCTCGCCTTTCTATGCTCCTATTGTCTCCACCTTAGAAGCCCAGAGAGAAACTGCACATCAGCAGTCCCTGCAATGACCCCAGTTCTCACACTTAAATGGGGGGGGGGGTGTCTGTGTCTGTGCAGTGGGGGTGGCGGACAGCAGAGCAGTGTGCCGTTTCTGAGGTCCCTGGCGTCACCCTCCAGCCCCAGGTGTCTGGAATGGAACAGGCATGAGCAGATGGCAACAGCTTCTGCACGCCGTGTGCCCCTGAAGCGAGTCCAGTGCAGGGAGTGCAGGGTCAGAGTGGCACCAGCGGAACATGCCATGAGGTCCCTGTCCTGCTGTCCAGACTGGCTCGGGGCCCTGGCTCGGGTGTGGGAGGAGAACACGCCCAGCACAGAGCTCCTCAACCTCCCCCTCTGCCCTCGGAAGCATGGCACACATGCAGTCCGCGGCTCCTCCTGCACTGGGGCTGTTGGTGCAGGCTCAGCTCGGGGCCGGCGCCAGATGGTCAGGTGGGCTCCCCAGCCGGTCTGGAGCGTGGGCTTCGGAGAGCGCTATGTTTCTGAGATCTCCTCTGCAAAGTGCCAACTGTGGCAACACCATCTTTCAGGCTAGGAAATGGAAACGCTGCCAGGTGGTGGGCCAGGCTGCTGCTTAATTAAGGACCCTCCCAGCTTGCAGGCACCAGTTGTGGTTTGTAAGTAGTTTGTGCACTGGCTGCACCCACACACGTGCAGTCAGAGTGCTCCCTCGCTTAGAGCAGGGGTTGCCCAGGCATCCCCTCCCACTGGGAACAGGAGGGGTCTCTGTCTCTGTCAGACGTTTATTCTCTGCCAGGCACGTTGTGCGCATTCATCCTGAGAACACAGCTGATATTGAACTCATGGAAGTGCTCAGAATACGTCGTGAGGCAAACCTGAATTCTTTTTTTTTTAATATTTTATTTATTTAATTGACAGAGAGAGGTCACAAGTAGGCAGAGAGGCAGGCAGAGAGAGAGGGAGAAACAGGCTCCCCACTGAGTAGAGAGCCCAATGCGGGGCTCGATCCCAGGACCCTGAGATTATGACCTGAGCCAAAGCAGAGGCTTAAACCACTGAGCCACCCAGGCACCCCAAGGCAAACCTGAATTCTAAGCCTCGCTTTGCCATGGTGAAATAGGCGGTTCTGTGTATCTTAGGGGTTACTGGGAAGATTCAGGAAAATTACGTGGATGGAAATCTTCCAGTCTGGAATTTGACAGTGAACAATGTCTGCTGTGATGGTTGATCTTCTATGTCAAGCTGGCTAGGGCCCGGTACCCAGGTACTCAGCCAGACGTGATTCTGGATGTTTCTGTGGAGGTGTGTGTGTGTGTGTGAGACTAAGACTTAAATCAGCAGACTACGAAAGAGGGATTATTTTCCATGGTGTGGGTGGGCCTTGTCCCATCAGTTGAAGGCCCTCCTAGGAAAGAGGAATTCTGCTCCCAGACTGCGTTCAGGCTGAAGCTGAGACACTCCCTTGGGCCTACCGCCTGCGACCTCACTTGCCACAGTGCATGCTTGCCAGCCTTCACCGTCCATGAGCGCATCACTGGAAATAACTTTCCATCTCTGTACACATCCTATTGGTTCTGTTTCTCTGGCCGATCCTAACTAAAACACCGACGAGGAGGACCACAGTTCAACAGCATGAGGTGTACCGGGATGGCGTAGCAGGCAGTCATTGAAGAGAACAGGTCACACCAGTTTTTTCTGACCTAGAATGACATCGGCCAGAAGACAGTTTAGCTTCTCAAGCACACGACGTCTTCAGCGGACAGGCGCACAGGGGCAAAGCGTGTGTGTGCTTACAGGCACATGGGAGGTGGAAGGGACATGGCACGCTGCTGGCCGATGCCCTCGGACCGTGACCGGGCTGCTGGGTGCTGCTGGCAGGCAGGGAGATGCCCTTCTCTCTGTGCTGTGTGGTGCCTTGATTTCGGCATAGGCCATTTCTGTCATTAAAAGACCGGCAAGTGCATATACGTAATGGGAAGGATTGATTTTGAATCCCCTTCCCAGGCTTCTGCTGGCAGGGAGGACAGCGTGGCGGAGTCTGTCTGTGCCAGGGCCCCTCCTGTCCTGGGGCAGCCAACCGGTGCTGCCCTGATCCCGCTCTGGTTACAGAGCCTCACTGACACAGCTCAGAGCGTCCGTGGCCATGTGTGGTTTTAGAGGACACGCGTTCTGCAATTCTGGCCCTGGTTTCCGGGCTCTCCAGGAGCCGGGGGGCCGCGGCGCAGCCGAGGAGGCCAGGGCCGCGCTCTCGCACCCGAGGGCACCCTGCAGTATGGAGCTGCCCCTAGATGCCAGACCCTCCTGGGCGCTGAGAGGCCAGGCGCGGCTCAACTGGAGGTTCCCATGGAGGAGCGTTCTGCAATCCGCAAGAGCTGTGAAGCTGGGTGGTGAGCCCCGGCCACCTCAGCTTTGCCAGGGGCACTCAAGTAGCCCGATTCCCTTGCAGAGATGCTTGCAGGGTGGGCTGCCCACTGCTGGTCGCTGGCTGGAAGAAGTCCACCGAGGCAGCGCCCACATGCGCCCTGCACAGAGACCTGCCTCCTGTCCCCCCTCCACGCAGAAGGACGCAGCGCTTGAGGGTCCTAGGCATCCTCCTCGGCCTGCCACCCTGGGCCATTCAACCCAGCAAGGGGTCGTCTGAAAGTAACCCTAGTCGCCACCTGTGGACATACCCTGCCTCCAGCGTCTGAGCCCGGGCAGGCGCCCACAGCAGACACGCACGCGGTGGACAAGCGGCATTTGGGGGAGGCGCGTCAGAAGCAGCCAAGCGCGAGTGGAGCACGCCTGCCCGCATCCTGTGAGCGCCCCTAGCTCCGGAATCCCCGGGAGCTGTGCGGTGGGCATCGGTCCCCCCGCTCCTGACGCCTGGAGATGCGGTCGCCCCGGTAGGGCAGACCCCACTGCAGCGGCCCCGGATCTGTTCCGCAGTTGGCTCCTAGAAGCAAGGGCCGCTCTCCTGAGAAGCCTCGGAGCCCAGGGGCAACAGTGGACTATCCAGCCACGTGTCCTTTGTCCCTGAGTGTTTGGAAGGGCGGGTCCTGCAGCTGATGTGGGCTGGCCGGGGGCCGGGTAATGAGCCTGAAGATGCTTGGAGCTGCTGCCCAGCCTGCCCTGCCAGCGCCCTTCCAGAGCCTGAGGGCTGGGGCCATGCAGCTTCCGTCGTCCTTCCTTCTTTCCTCCAAGGAAGACAGCGGGACCACAGCAGCAGCCCGTCTTCCCATCGCGGCTGGAAGTGCTGGAGCGTCCGCAAGTGCCTGAGCGACCGTGCTCGCTGTGAGCATCCGAGGGCCGCGGCCGTAAGTGCAGGAAGTATCCCATGCCAGCCGGCAGCGTGGGATGGCCGTAGGAGGAAGTGCCGTAAGTACGCCGGAAGTGCCGTAAGTTCGCCGGAAACGACCGCCGGGCGTTCACAGGGAGCGTGGCACACTGCGGACCAGGATGTTCTTTAGGCGCACGGCCAGGCCTGCGCCCCCGCCGCCTGCTCCCCCAGGCCAGCTGCCGAAGCGCTGAGAGAGCTCGACTGTGAACACCCCACTCCTTACAGCTCAGCCCGTTGGGTCACCCCCGTGACTCCTTTGCGAGCCCCGCGTTGGTGGGTGCCACGGGCGGCTGCGCACTTCGCCTCCCGTCGCGTGGCTTATGGCGGCAGAGCTGGGGTTAGATCCCACGGCCTGCTGGACGGACGTGCCCCAGAGTCTCCAGAGCCCACGTCCCCGGAGCCGCAAGAAACTGGAACACGTGCGCCTGGTGCGCTGACGGCTCTGCCCGCAGCTCCCTGGTCCTGAGGAACTGTTGTCCAAGGTGGGTCTCCCGCGGACCTTCCACTGCTCTTACTGATAGCGAGTTGTCCCCTCCCCGTCCGTAAGATTTGGTGCTCTGGGTCATCCAGGCTTAATCTCGTGCACTGCTCCAAACGACCTCGTCTCCAGCCCCCTTTCAGCCAGGTGTCCGGTGGGCTGCGACAGCCGCGTGGGCAACAGGGGCCAAGGACGCCCCCTCTCCACTACTGGGGGAGCTGAGGGAGGGCAGCCCCGGGGACTGGGGTTCGGGGTGGGCTGCGTCCAAGCTGGTTCTCTCTCTCTGGGACGCTTCGGGGATTCTCAGGGACTCTGGTGGCAGCACCCTGGCATGGGTGGGTGGTCCTTCCTTCCCAGGTGCCCCTCAGCCCTGGCTTCTCGCTGTGCACTCTGCAGACTCTGATGGGATCCACCCCACCCACCCCAGACCTGGTCTGTGTCCAGCAGCTGTTCCTGCTCACCCTTTGGTGGTCCTGGAAGGCTTGTGTGCTATCAGTGCGGTGCACGTGCTGCAGCCCGTGTAGTCAAGACTGGTCAGTCCGTGTTCGTCTGGAAGGCTGCCTTGGGCTTATGACCATGTAGGAAACCTCTTTCCCCATGGGGAGGAGAGGGAAGGTACCACAGAGCTCCGGAGAGCCCCGTAGGACCTCGTCTCACCATCCCAAGTCTCCCTGGCAGACCTGCGGAGTGTGTGACTTTGGGGTCAACCCTGTGCAGACCCTCCTGAGATGACCCAATGCATCTCTGTAGTGTGTGGATACCGAGTGCCCTGATCTCAGCCTGTGATGGGATGCAGCATCCCAGCATGGACCCCAGCGAGTCCCCCTCCACAAAGGCACACGCTGCTCCTCCTGCTAGAGGACGGATCTCATCCCCTCCTGTAGCACTCGGCTGCCCTGCGGTCTTCTCGGATGCGCAGAGTGTGCCAGAAGCGACACCGTGTTGTTCAGGGCTGGCCCCTGAGAGTCCATCCCATGCGCTCACTTCCCTGCAATCCTGCTGCCATGCTGTCGGGGGGAGGGCCACCTGCAAAGAGAGGCCCCCGGGGAGGACAGGCAGCAGGCCGTGCTTGCTGGACGTCTGCCCAGCCTGTAGGAGCGCTCCCAACCCCAGCCGGCCAGCAGAGTGCCGCTGCGCATGTGTCCCTGCCCCATCAACCCCACTCACGGGAAATGATGTGACCCTGTGGTTCCGCGCCCCCAGATGCTGGAGCGGTAGTGGGCGACTGGAACTGGGAGGCACAGCAGGTTTTAGGGGGAAGGGGTGCTGCCATCGACACGGGTTTGTGATAAGTCTCCTTGCGTGACCTGGCAGGTTGACCATGTGTCCCGAGGTGAGAGGCAGGGGAAGGGGTGCTGTGACGGGACACTGGTGGGGTCATTGGGGAGCTCCCCTCTGCTGGGGACACGGGCATCACTTAGATCCCTGTCTTCTACTCCCAGGCTGCAGTCTACTGGGGTGTGAGCGGTGTGTCCCAGTCTCGTCGCAGGCTTGCTGTCCCGCCTCTCTGCACACATTTCTGCGCCCGTTGCTGGTGTAGGGTTCAAGCAATGCCCTGCACCCCGTTTTCCCGCGGTGGAAATCCGGTTCACCCAGCCTGTGGAGACAGAGCCCTCTGGGCACAGGTGGAAGCCAGCACGCCGCCTGGGGGCCCTGCAGCCACAGCCCAGGGGTTCCAGGAAACCTGGGCGGACATTTGCTGGCTGCAGTGGGCCAGTAGACCCGCTCACCTTCAGTGGGGCCATTAACCCGCTCTCATGGAGAGAGGGGCATCACATGTTTGGGGACCAGCTGTGGAACCATCCGGAGGCACTGAGTTTTTCCACCACTGGCTTGGCTTCTGTTTGTGCTGTGAAAACGCTGTGTCCCAGATGGGACTTCCCCTCCCTGGACGCTGGGCGCTGTGGCGGGAGAGTGGCCGTGGTTGCCTCAGGTGACAGTGATGGTGCCCCCCGGCTCTTAAATGGGGCTTGCTTGTTAGTGCAGCAGAGCCGGGTGGGGCCCGCCGGCCTGAGGGCCAGGACGTGGGGCAGGACTCAGGGCTGGCAGAGACGCGGGGATCTAGCTGTAAGGCAGAAGGGGGATGGAAGTTGGAATGAGGAGGGTTTGGTGGCCAAAAGGCTGCGGGGCTGGGAGGGAGCTGTCCAGGGAACCCCAGGAGCCCCTGCATTGGGTTGGGTCCCACCCCATGGCCAGCCGGCCATCAGGCAGGGCTGAGTAAAGGAGACCCAGAGAAGCCAGAGGAGTCTGCGTGGAGGGCAGCTCGTTGGGGGGGTCCTCGAGATGACCTGGCTTGGGTGATCCCCCACCAGAGGGCACTGGAGTCCCGAGGGCTCAGCCCTGAGCTGGTTCAGCACCATGTGCTTGGGAACTTACTCATTCATCCTTCCTTCAGCCCCCTAGCACGTTGTGAGGACCTGCTGTCTGCTGGGCACATTCCTCTGCATGGGAGATAGAGGGACTGACAAGGCAGAATGTAGCCAGCCCTCAGGAGTTGGAAGTCTGGTAAACAGGAGACCTGGCCTCCTGCCCACGCCCTGCGTCCACAGGGGAGGCAGTCTCTCCGACCCTCTCTGCCAGGACGTCTGCCTGCACCGTCCTGGCACCCCTCGCAGGCTTACCTGGTGGCTGCATGCCACGTTTGGCTGACGGGTTGAACCTCTGTCCCACTCCCACGTGCCCCTCTCTGTGTCAGCCTTTCTCGTCCCTCCTGTGTGGACATGGACCCTCGTGTGAGGACGGAGGTGTTCTCAGAGGAATGGGGAGGACCCGGCCCCTTGGAAGCTGCTGCTTCTGACACTGGGGCCCTGGGTGTCCTAGCGCAGGTGTGACCTTCACAGCCCCAGCAGTGACGGTTCTAGCTGCTGCCCCCAAATCCAATTCCAAAAATAACATCTATTAGACTCTCATGGACTCCATCTCTACCTTCTGTCCCCACAGCTCCTTCACACTCACATTGACAGCATCTCCGTTCCCCGGGGTGGTTGGAAAACAGAGTCAGAGTCCACCATGTCTCCTTCCCAGGGCTGGTAAGTGCTGCAAAGCAGACATCCTGTTTTCATTTTTATTGTTGAAGAATGTGTGCCAAATTTCCACAACACGGGATTCTTGTTATTAGGGAGGAGCTTTTATTAGGAGGGCTTTTTCCTCACTAGCAGAGTGGGAACCAGTAAGATTGTTTCTGAGGTTGGGCGAAGGCTGGTCAGACAGAGGTCAGGAGGTCTAGTGGACACTTGTCGCTGGAGGTTGTTGCTGGCCGAGCAGCACGATGGGTTTTCCTTCAGCCCGTCTCAGAGCCATGCTGAGGGGCACACACGTCTTGGAGTCAAGAACACTGAGCCTCGGACCCGTGGCCGGCTTGGTCACCATCCCTACACCCCGTTCTCTGCTTCGGGATGTCCAGATGGGAAGGTGGCATCCTCTGGCCTATCGTAGACCCTTCCTCACACGCTTCCTGCCAGCCCTTCCCAGCCTCCGGCTAACAGCCCCAGCCAGGTGGCCCTTTCCTGGACCCCCAAGGGCATCTTTCCTCCGGGTGTCCCTGTAGAGCAGCACTGGTGGATGTTTTTATGGTTCATGTTCTGAACGTCACACCCGAGTTAAATCTGTGCCGATTCAATTAGAACACGTAAGCCGAGGGAGTTCTTCATCCCATGACTGGGTCCTGGGCGAGCGGCTTCTCTCTGGACACAGCTGTCCTCACTGCAGGGCTGTGAGCGACAGGCCGGGGCCTCCCTGGTCAGCCTGTGTGCCGAGCGGTCTTGCGGCAGGACGGCAGAACTGGAAGCCCATGCCCGTGCAGACACGGGAGACTGAGGGCCGGGCAGTGGGGGTGGCACACTGCTCAGAGCCACACAGATAGGCTTTTGTCCGGGGAGGGTCAGCCCAAGGCCCGAGGGGCTGTAGGAGCTGCACCTGAGGAGCTGGCCGGGGCTTGGGCCAGATGGGGTCCCAGCTTTCGGAAGATGCCATGTCCTGCTGCCCCCAACCTGGGAATGTGTGACGTCACCTTTCAGGGGGGGCTTCGCCTATGGGACTGACTCAGGGTTCTCACTGAGGGTGGGGTGATTCTGGATTGTTAGGACACACACCAGTTCAGTGCGTGGAGCCTCCTACGTGGGGGCAGGGGGGGCTGCATCAGACGAAGTGAGACAAGGGAGGCAGAGGTGTGTGTGTGCACACGTGTGTATGTTGTTTGCGCGTGGAAGAGACAGACCGGGAGTGAGGGAAGCAGGTGGAGGATTGCCGCCGCCGCTGGAGGTGGAGGATGGCCCTGGGAACAAGGGCACAGGTGTGTCTGGACTCCTCGGAGACAAGAGAATGCACTTGCCTGGGTCCTCCAGAAGGAGCTCGGCCCCGAATGTAGACCTCGTGGTTCCAGAGCTGCAAGAGAATGTGTTGTGACTTTTCCCAGTGGCCGCGGGAAACCCGTTGGAGGCATGATAGCCTGCCTCTAGTTCAAGAGGGAGATGGACTGTGAGCAGTTTGTCTTAGTACTGACCACGACCTTGGGGTGACAGGGGTGGTGGTAGCCCGGAAGCTTCAGGCCACATGTGCACAGTGCCTTTCTTGGCGCCTGGAAGACAGGGTTATGCAGTTTTAGGTAATCGAATCAATCAATAAGTTAAAGACCAAAAACAGCTGGAGAAAAAAAAAAAAGTCAAGTGTATGTTTTGGCACAAGATGGAACTTGTAAAGTCTCCAAGCAAAAGTTTTCATTCAGACATATTCCGAGTGTTCAGAAATGTCTTTCCACCGTGCCGTGCCAGTTTCAGTCTCCTGGAATGAAGAGCAGACAACACATTTAAACTGATGCCTGCCTTTCTTCGCTGGCGGATCGTCACGGGCCGGCCTGACGGGGTTCTCCCCCACGTGAACAGTTTCCGTGAGCCCGGGAGAATGCTTCTTGGGGGCTGCCCGCTCCTGGAACCCCCCAAAGCCTTTCTGTGCTGGCCACCCACCGGCCTCCAGTGCTGGAGGCCGACCTCTGGGAGCCCCGCCCCAGCACGTGCATGTTCTGCGCTCCATGGTGCCTGGTGGGGGTAGGGGTGCGTCAGCCATGCTCAGGGAGGGGTTGTCCCCGTGGTTTGGCCAGGGGGTGTGACTGGCCACCAAGGACCTACTTCCCTGAGAAAGGAGGGTCCTCCACTGGGGCAAAGACTGTCGGGGATCGTCTTTGCTCATCCAGGTGCTGAGGTCCTGCATCTCAGAGAGCAGCACGGAAGGATCTAGGACGGGTGGCGCACCCACCGCGTGAGCTCCTGTGGGGGCCTGGTGGCACGTGTTTCTGCAGTTCAGGACTTGGGACCATGCACCTGCTGCAGGCCATGCTTGGGGCTTGACAAAGCCACTGGCCTCAGGGAACTCCTTGTTTCTAGAAAAAAGCTAATCCTTGCATGGGTGGGGCTGCAGGCCCAGCTCAGATGGGTGTGGAGGATCACAGGCAAGGGAGCATCGCCCTGGACGCGGGGGTCTCTCAGGAGCTGCATCTCCCACTCGTGCAGGAGAACCAGGGAGGGGCTGGACACTGTGACTTTCCAGTGGCTTCGGGGCCATGGGCTGGGGCGCTCCTTTGGGCCTTTCTTTCCGTGTGGACTGAGAATCCCCAGGGACGAGAACTCTGTCTTTTGCTCCTTCTTGCCCCTTGCTCCTGAGGGGATGACCAGGAGGCCGTCAGGACCAGCACCAAGAACGTAGTCTTCCTCTCCGTCCTGCTTCCCCAGGGCTAGGCCCAGGTCTTGATGTCCAGGGAAGGAGCTTGCCCTGGCCTGGGGCTCCTGGTTCGGTCCTGGGGATGGTGCGCTTGGTGTTGGGGGAGAGGCCTGGCAGCGTCTGATTTCTTCTGCCCTCTCTCCGTGCTTGAGGCCTGCATCCTGATCACAAGCCTGGGACGCTGTTCAGATGGTTTGGATGTGGAGACCGTGGCTTCCTTGGGAGCCCCTCATCTCTGACTGGCCGAAACCTCGACCCAGTGAGGCCGTGTTCTCTCTGACTTCTGCGCCATCTCGCCCAGACCTGAGCATGCTCCCGGGGTCCAGGAGGCGTCCGTGGCCCTGTCACTCCATCTGCGCTTTGATAGGCTTCTGCTTTGAGGGCTGCAGAAGGATCCGTCATGGCCAAGAAGAGGACATCCCTATCAGAAGGACAGCTGCCCCCGGTCTCCAGCCTCGTGGGCCTTCCTGGTTGTCTGTCCTTTCTGCTGCAGGAGGAGCTCAGAGCCAGCAAGTCGTCAACTGCTGGGGTGCCGGCTCAGGTCCCAAGAAGGTGCTGTCTCTATGAAGCATGGGGCTGCCCTGGCCCCTGTTGCATGCAGGGCAAATTCTGGTTCCCTTGTCTTGGCGGTGAAGATGCCTTTCTTCCGGGGCCGGCCTCTTCTGGATATCCCTCATCCCTGCATCCTGGGTGCTGCACGGAGGGCTAGTTGGGCCCATTGCTGGTGGTGGCCCGGTGAGGAGCTCCCGACTTAGCAGAGTCACAAGGCCATGTGAGTCCCTGCCAGGTCTGGTCCACACCAGACCTTGAGACCACCCCACCCACAAGGAAAGCTTTTCTCGGTTGGTCAAGTCTCTGCTGACAGAGTCCACAGCGTGGAGAGGATCAGAGTCTGGTGGAGAAGGTGACACCAAGAGTGGTTCATGTTATGACCTAAGGGTGTGCAGGCTCGTGTGGGCACACGCAGTGGAGCTGAGGACAGTCCTTTGATATAGAGATGGTGAGGATCTTCAAGACAACTCCTGTGTAATCAGGGAGGGCTTCCTGGCGGAGGTGACCCTAGCACAGTCTCAAGGACTTCATCGTCAGTGGCAGTTGTGCCAAGGGAAGAGTGGGTCGTGCGCAATACTGACAGAGGGCGCTGGCGTGAAGTCCCCGTCCCATGTGGTGCAGCGTGGTGTGTGGGGAACTAACACATTGTGCTGCAGTTGGAGCCCGACACGCTTGCTGGAGGGTGGAGCCGAGGAGTTGCTGAAGCACCAGAGGAGCATGTCGGGGAGGAGTCAGGGAAAGTTTAGGGAAAAGTCCACCTACAGGAATCTCGGGGCCTGGTGAGAGCTTACGCCCTCCCGTGCTCCTCACTGAGCGAGCAGGTGGGACCCACCCGGACCCTGAAGGATGGGCCACATGTCAGGCTCCCTTCTGCCTTTGGGCCGTCCTGAGATCCCAGGTCACGGAGGGGCGGGAAGGGGGCGGCCTACAGCTGCCGTCGGGAGCCTGTTAGACGGAGATGTGCATGTGTGGTAGATTGTGGATCGACACAGATGGTGCCCCGAGATGCTGGCTCCGTGACACGCAGTGGGCGGAACTTGTGGGCATTTTCCTCCTGGACACAGAGGCGTCATTATTTCAGATGCGCAGGGAGCCGAGCCTCAAGCCCCCGTCGGCCCACGGGGTGAGGATGTCTTCCCCACGTTGTGCTTTAATTGCCGTGCTGGGCACAGCCAGCTCTGCGGCCGCTCGTTACCGTCCAGACGTCAGCACATACGACCAAATATGCCCTACTTGTGGATATTCCCACCTGTCTCACATGAGGCGTTCCTTCTCACACGAGGTTGAAAACTGCAGCCTCCAACCCCTTCTGACCCTGTGAGTGTCAGAGGCTCCCAGGTTAGCGTCGGTCTCATTTGCTTGCACCTGTGAGCACCCACAGGCCGGGCACAGGGTGGGCCAGCCCTCAGCAGCATCTAGACGTCATGAGTCACCAGCACCATGGCCTCTGGGAAGAGGAGGTCAGCCTGGACTGGGAAGACTGCATGGAGAGAAGTGGTTTCTGGGCTGTGGGCCACAGGATGGCTTCCGGGGCTCCTTGGTGCCCCAATGTTATTTGCAAATGGGCTTCAGCGTATTTTTCTGTAAACAAGAATATTTTCCCACACAACCAGGACACAGCCCCCGACCGAGGGGGTAGCCACAGTGTGCCTGATCCCAGAGCCCACACCCTCCAGCTGTGCCGGTGACTGGTATTACCCAAGAACCATGTGCTTTCCTGAGTTCTCCCTTTCCCCAGGCCCCCTCGGGCTGGAGAGGCCCTCGGCTTTCCCCTGAAGTTGCAGAAGGCTACGGGACAGGAGCCTGGGTCTGTGTGGGGGTTCTCAAGAGGAAGGTGTGTCGATGCATCCTCCGCAGGATGGGGCACCTGTTCCCATGTGTCCTGTTGCTGGAGGCGATGGCTCCAGTCCCCTCATCAGGAAGACATCTGTCATGCCTCTGCGCTGCGAGACCGTGCTTCAAGTTGTGTCAGTATTTCACTCGTCGTCACATTTTCAGTTCATTTGTACGTGAACGTCTATGTGGACTCACGGTTTCCTATTTTACTCAGCACGTTCTAACCCGTTACTACCGCCATTCGATTTCATACTCACATTATCGAGTATTTGACCAGTGGGAGCCCTCTGTGTCCCTTGACCCGTCCTGGCTCTGTCGCCATCATTCTAAGAATGCCTCTTTGCTTGACCTTGACCTCTCCAGGTCTGGGATCAGTCCCTTCTCTGAGGAGCCCTTTCTGCTTTCAGTGGAAAGTGGTATGTATTATGGTGGTATGTAGAAGGCCAGACGCAGATGCTAGGCGTGCTCAGCGGTGTCGGGGCGCCCCTGCTTTCCGGCTTTCTGAGAACAGAGCTGAAAGATGTCTGCGAGATACCACATCACACTATGTTACGTGCTGTTGTTATCTGCGTGTAGTTCACATATCGTATGTACGGCCGTATGGTGCGTATCCGGATATACTGTCAGTCCCCGTTACGCACACGCTGACACTTCTGCGTCAGTCTCCAGACACGGGAAGCCCTGAGTTCACATCGGTACACCTGGTTCAGATTCGGGTTTTCTCCCTGTCGGTATTTGTAACTCCCGCCCCGTGATGACCGACTCGGAACATCCGAACACATGGGTGTGAGCAGCAGAACTAGCTTGCATCCCACGGTTTTGGAGGGTCAGGGCGGCGGGCCTGGTTCTGGCTGAGGCTGGGAGGAGAGAGTGCCCCGGGCCTCACCCCTGTGACTGTGGTCACTGGCAGTTTCCAGAGCTCCTTGGCTTGTAGACGCTCACCCAGTCTCTGCCTTCATGCTCTCCATGTGTGGATCTCTCTGTTCAAATGTCTCCTTGTAAGGACGTTGGTCAGACCGGCTTAGGACCCGCCCCACTCCCGTGTGAACCCATCTTAGCCAGTCAGGCCCACAGCAGTCCTGGTTGGAGGCTCTCATGTGGGCACTGAGGGGCCATGAGCTGCCTGCAGCATGGCCGGGGCTGCTGGTGTAGAACATGAGCAGAGAACAGGAGTGGGCAAGGGGGTCTCCAGCCACCCGTGTGGGTCTGTTTAGCAGGAGGCCCTCACCCACGGAGCGATGTCCAGCAGATCAGTGAGCACACCAGTTTGCAGCTTAGGGCTGGGGTCGGGGAGAGGGTGCACTTCCGATGTCACTGGTGTTAGCCGTGACGTGTCACATGAGCAGAGATGCTGGAGTGGGTACAAGGGTGTGGTGGAGGTGACCACCGTCCGAGTGGGGCTGGAACAGGCTGCAGGCCATCGTTTGTCAACCCCCATCTGATGGTGCCTTGCAGGAGGGGGGAGAATGTGGACGTCCTGATGTGAATCTGTCCCAGAAAAGTCAGTCCCCCATGGGGGGGACCCTCTGCTGGGCCCATGCCAAGGACCCCTGTGTTGATGAGTGAAATTCATACCAGGTGGATGGCAGGTTTAAGTCCCAACTCAGACCTAGACCTCAGAACTCGCCCGTCGCCCTCCGACGCGGGGACTCCACAGCATCACATCTGCTGCCCGACAACTGTCGGGCACGTCGGGGTTAGGGGTTGTACTGGTGTCCCGACCTGTCCGGTCTCACAAGTACCCTTAGAGGCCTGGAGAGATCTACAGCCAAGGAAATGCGGTCCCAGGCTGGATTAATGGGACGGATTGGAGGGGGGCCCGAGCTTCCGGAGCCGCATGCCTCCAACCGTCAGACTCACGCGGCCGCCACCACTAGCCATGTCCACTCCCCCCAGCCCTGGCCCCTCTACTGTGGATGCCACGCTCTTGCTGACCAGCAGGCTTCTCCACCTGTCCTGCTCTCCTGCTGCCCTCAGCCCCTCCTCCGCTGGCCAGAGCCCAAACTCTGGTTCTGCCTGCCACATGCATGGCTCTGGGCCCTTACCTCCTGGTTGTGCCCCAAGCGCTCTGCCTCTCCAGCCACTCACCTCCAGGGAGGCCTCCCTGAACCACCCTGTGCCTGCGAACACACTACTGTACCAAGCACTGTGTGTAAGGCGGTCCCCTCTCACCTGCCTTGTCTGTAGTGACCTCAGTCCTGGGGTCTCCAAGGTCCACCTCATCCTCTCTCCTTGACCCGAGGGACTCAGCTCTGCTTCCCTGGACCCAGCAGAAGCAAATCAGTCCAATGCGGATGACGAGGCACAGGCTTTCATGAACATTTGAGGTCAGCTGCTTCCCTGGCCGTGCTGGTCACCAGGTGTGCATGGACTCTGTCATCATCAACTCGTAGGAAGTCCCCAGAGCTCTGGTCCATGCGGGGAGGTGTGTGTGACCCAGGTCTTGGTGTGTCGGCCCTGCCCCTGCCTGTCCCCAGAGCATGTGGGGCCTGGTTCCCCAGTTCTGGCAGAAGCCTCCAAGGGGACCCACGAGACGTGGGGTGGGTGTACTGGGCAGTACTGCTCTGGGCTGGGTCGATCGTTGTCTCCATTAACGTGGCTAACACCTCGTCCGACCATGGAATTCAGAAATCGTGTTTCTAAAGTCTCCCCATTTGACAACCCGCAGAGAATGCTAATCCCCCACACAGGGTTATGTTTTATTTTTCTAGGTGGGGAATTTTGCCATCACCACATAATGACTGCCCTTGACACGGTAACGAGGAAATGGGGATTTAAAGCAGTCTGAGATGTGGAGCTATTGCTGTTCTCTGGTTGACTTGCTGCGAACTGGCTGATCGTGTCTCTGTTGAATTCACTGCTTACAAAGACTGGAATTTGCCAAATTAAATTTTAGTGAGTTATTTCTGTTCACATAAATGACAGAGATTAAACCTTTGTGCTTGTGGTAGAGGGACTGTCACCAGGCCAACCTTGCACAGGGCCATGCCATGGGGTCAGATAGAGTCCGTGTGCCACCTGGGGACACCTGTCTACACGTGGCAGATGTGAGACCCCAGTGACCCCCCCCATTTCCCTCTCCCTGTCGGTTACTTGGGGTGTGGACAGACCCCACACAAGCATGGGCTTGACACGCAGCCGTGCGTCTGGCACCTGTGACCTCACTGCTCCTCCAGTCCGCAGCAGAAGTAACACAGAGGGAATGGACCAGCCAGCTTGATGGCACCGACCACATTATGGCAAACCTGCAGGCTGATGCTGAGCGGCTGCCCCAGCCCAGGCAGCCCCAGCTTCCCTGTGGGCATGTGGATGAAATCGCAGAGATCATTGTGGCTGCCTGTTACGTAGCAAGAACTAACTGGTACAGTGTGCTTTTGCAGCCGCTGGCCCATCTGATCTGCGGAGAAAGTCGCATGGTATGAGACAGCCTAAATAATTTTATTTCACTCTTCCACGTGAGAAAACGGGGCTCAGGGAGAAGAAATGACTTCTTGAGGTCATAAGCTGGTCAGAGAGAGAGCTCAGCGTGCGATCGAGTGTTCTCACCCAAGGGGGTCAGTGGCTTCTCTGTGGGGTGCTGAGGGGCCCTGAGGGGTTTCCTGCACCTGGCGTCCAGGTGTGTGGGCCTCCCCGGAGCCATCTTCACTGTCACTGGGCATAGACGTCCTGTCGGCACGCCTGGCTGGTGTGTCTGAGCCCCGACCCCGAGGCCATGTGGCCTGTTGTGCTGGGGCTGCATATCTCCAGCTGCAGTCTGTAGGGGTTTGATGAGTCTCCTGCCACCACTGCCTAGCACGTGACCCGATTTGGAGAGAGGGGCTTGGCAGAAGAATCCAGTCAAAATGAGGCCACCAGGCTGGGGGTCCAATCCAGTGTGGCTAGTCTCCTGAAGTAAGGAAATAAAGAGGAATTAGGACAAAGAGACCGGCACAGAGGGAAGACCATGGTGGAGACAGAGATAGCCGCATGTAAGCCTGGGGAAGGGCCAGGAGCAGACCCTTCCTCTCCAGCCCTGAACCCATGCCCTCGTGCTTTCTGGTCTCCCAGGCTGTGGTGCAGAACTCCATCAAGTCCCTGGCCCACTGCTGGTGTTCCACACCTGCCACAGAGCCCACCCCAGTGGGGCCATTGCTCCGGCCTGGACCCAAAGAGTGTCTCGCCTTCTTCCCGCTCCCATTTTCTCTCCTTGGGGCTGGGAGGTGTGGGCGAGCTCAGTAGCATAGCTGCGTAGACCCACGGTAACTTAAAGACAAACAATCGGACGCTGGACACGTGCCCCTCCTACACAGCATTTCCTGGGTTCTGCCGCTTACCAGGCCGTCCAGACCGTGATGCTGAGAAGGGCTGTGTTTGCTCGCGGTGCACAACATCCTGGGCCACTCCGCTGGGGGCCATGCCCAGCACAGAGCCACAGGGCAGCGTTCTCTCCAGGTACCCATGTCGCTCACTGGACATGTGGCCAGACTCCTCTTTCCTTCTGCTTCTAGATCCAAAGATTTGCGCTTCCTTCCCGATCCGCTAGCAGAGGCCTGGGCACAGAAATATGAATTGCACTGGGTCCTCAGGCCATGATGCTCTATGAATCCTGCCTTTTCTGAACTAATGGGGTGGCATAAGTCACTCCGGGGGAGGACCCTGGCCTGGCAGCCCCCAAGTCAGACAAGTTCATCAGTCCTTGGCCGACGCATCGTCAGAGGGTCCGGGGTTAGTCAGGGGTTGGCCCGTCTGCGGCTTATTCTCTCCGGGCAGAGGCAGCTACCCAGAACCTGCTGTCCTTTGGCCAGAGGAAGGCTGCCCTGGGGGCTAGGAGTCTGGCCTTCTGTCCCTGGTGGCCCAGAGACAGAAGTCCAGCCGGCTCCCGGAATGAGCTGGGCAGCCACAGTCTTCCCAGAGGACTGGGCATGTGCAGGGGCCCTGCCCATCAGCCACTGGCCCTTGCCTCATCTCTCACCTGTGCAGCCAGGGCTTAACCCCATCCTCTGCTGGCTCTGGTTCTTGGTTTCCTCACTTAGAGGAGGATGACCCTACCCGGCCCAGCATAGGGCTTCAAAAGACGCCACACATGAGTGCAAGTGAGCCTTAGCCCAGGGCCTGGCCCACTGGGAGTGCTCCCATCCATGAGGACCTCGTCTGCCCTTGTGCCCTGGCCTTCCACCAGTCTCCCAGGAGCAGGCTTTAGGGCCCTTGGGATGGCCATCTCGGCTGGGGTTCTCCAGATCCCAGCCCAAGTAGGGGTCAGCCCCTCAGATAGTCTCAGGTGGTGGGCTCACTGCCCTCCTTCATTGTGACAGGCAGGGGACCAGAGGGACTTGGGGGACAGTGGAGAGAGGGTCCAAGTGTGGGGTTTCAGGGTCTTTCTCACTAGTGGGTTAGACTTCATAGTCTACAAACCCTGTTGCCCCTCCTTGAGACCCTCTGAGCCTGTCCAGGGCCCAGGGAGACTGGCCGGCCGGAGCCCTCCCCCTGCCACCAATGAAGAAACTGTGGCAGCTTGCAGAGGGGACGCAGTGGGCACAGAGGCACGTGGCGCGGTGGGATAAGCCTCCCCAGCTTAGGGTGACCTGTAGCCAGACAGCCTCTCCCAGCAAAGATTGTGCCCTCCAGCCTCAAAGAGCCAAGCCCAGGCTGCTTGCTGGGGGCAAGGGTAGCAGGGGCCACAGGCCCCAAGTGGGAGCAGGAAGCCTGAGGTTCTGAAACATAGTTATTTTCAGAAGTCAGTGGGATACACCCAACTCCCAGAGATCTGGGTTCAATTCGTTAAGCTTAGATGATTAATTACAGGGCAATTAAATATCTGATTAAATTAATCCCAAGGTTTGTAAACATTGTTTTGTAAAGAATGTTTGCTCATTAATTAGAATAGCTAAACACCGAAATATGCAGGGATGGGGGTGCAGGGGGAGTGGGGGAGCAAGGAACTGGAGCGCACCCCTCAGAGGAGGCTCTTTCCAGGAGCCTCCCTGCTCTGTGTCCTCATTTGCAAATCGGTTCAGGCAGATGGAGCCTTCAGGAAGCCCAGGCAGGGCAGGACAGCGAGAGGAATAGGGACATCCTGCACGCCCCCCCCACCGCCCTTGCAAAAATGTGAGATTCCAAAGGCAAGGAAATGAGGGGCATTGGGACTGAGACCAGGCAGGGCTTGGGAACTTTGAAGGGAAGGAATACAGTCTACAGGAAGACAAACAGGACCCATGTTTGGTAGCACGTGTGTGCTGGGCCATTGCAAAATGATGGGATGCAGGAGACTCTGATCAAACAGGTCTTCCTGGGCTCCTCCCGTTCCCCATACATCGCTCACAGTATGACGTAGCTATCTACCAAGAGAGTGCTCCTCCTGAGTTTTTCTAAACTTTCAGGCAGTTTGAGGAGGTCACAGTTTCTTGCTGAGTTTTTTGGGCCTTGACTATTTCCAGCTCAAAATAATCTGCATGGCCAAGTGGCCCATCTTGGGGCAGTTTGTTCTGAATCCCAGCAGTGATCCAGACAGAGCAGAGGGCAGGGGACCCTGGGTTCAGACAAAGGTGGCTCCAGGGATGCCGGGACAGGAGCCAGGCCAGGATGGGTTAACCAGGGCAGGAGGTGAGGGCTTGGAGCTGCAGACAGCATTCACAGGCTTTGTTGGGGAGCCTGGGTGCAGAGACGGGGTGGTGGCTAGAGGGAGGTGGGGCCAGGGAATGACAAGATGTTTCATTTTTATTTTTTGTAGATTTATTACTTATTTGACAGAGATCACAAGTAGGCAGAGAGGCAGGCAGAGAGGGGGAAGCAGGCTCCCCGCTGAGCAGAGAGCCCAATGCGGGGATTGATCCCAGGACCCTGAGATCATGACCCCAGCAGAAGGCAGAGGCTTAACCCACTGGGGCCCCAGGTGCCCCGACAGCAGGATGTTTTAGAACAGGAATCCCACAGCCTGTTGATGCTGTCGACAGATTCTGCAGTGAGTGAGGTCTCGGTGGGCAGTTGCACAAGTCCACAGTTTTCTGTGGGCACAGCCTTCATTTCTCTGGGACGCTGGTTAGTAAGAGCTGCACGTTTCCCTTTACAAGGCACTGCTGAACTGTCTTCTAGGGTTGCTCCCCGCGGTGCATTCCCCGTCTCCATCACCATGTCCGTTTCCGCCAAGCTGATGGATGTGCTGTGGTGTCTCACCGTGGTTTTTCCTTTGCACTGTCCTGCCGACGGCTGATGCCAAGCATGTCTCATGTGCTTTTTTCTCAAAAATGAAATGTCTGATGATGTGTTTTTCTCATTTTCTGATTGGGTTGCTTGTTTGGTTTTGGCTGTTGGGTTTTGAAGTTTCTCGGTATATTGTGGCCATGTCCTCTGTAGGAACGACGGTTTGCCTACACCTCCTCCGGGGCTCAAGCTCGTGTTCCATCCCTTTTACAAGGTCCTTCCCATTCTGATATGCCCCAGCTCACCCATTTTCCGTGCTTTCTGGTGTCAGCTCTGAGAGCTGCTTGCATAGTCTCAGGTATCAGATTTATTTCTTCCTTTTTTTGTACTAAAAATGTTACGATTTGCATTTTAATTGAATTCCCTGATGCATTTTTTTTAAGATTTTATTTGTTCATATTGACAGAGAGATCACAAGTAGCAGAGAGGCAGGCAGAGAGAGAGAGGGAAGCAGGCTCCCCACTGAGCAGAGAGCCTGATGTGGGACTTGATCCCAGGACCCTGAGATCATGACCTGAGCCGAAGGCAGCGGCTTAACCCACTGAGCCACCCAGGTGCCCCCCCGATGCATTTTTTACTTAATTTTTGTATGAGGCGTAAAGTGACAGGCGCGCTTCAGTTTCTACCTGTAAATATTCTTCCTCCACCAGATTGTCCGTGCACCTCTGTCAAACGTCAGTGACCCACACTGCTGTGGGCTTGTTTCTGGGTTCTCTGTTCTGCTCTGTCGATCTGTTTCTCTCCTCCCGTGGATACCACGGTCATGGTCTTTATCACTGTGGCAGTGGTTTCGAACATTGATCTCACCCTCTCGGTTCCTCTCCACCAAGATTGCTTTAATTATGCTGGGGGCGGGGTGTCTGTGACTCTCCGAATAAATTTTTAGAAAGAGCTTGTCTACGCCCATAAAAAAACTTGCTGGCGTTTTGACAGAAATTCCATTAAACCTGTACTTCAATCTGGGGCTCATTTCACCAGGTTGGATCTTCCAACCCATGAACACAGCTCATCTCTCCATTAGTTTGGGCCTTTTCGCTGTGTTCCATCGGCATTTTGGAATGTACAGCCTGCTGATCCTGGGCACACCTGAGGATTTCACCCTCTTCGAGGTGGTTGTACATGGCCTTGTGGATTTAATTGCAGTTCTGGCATATTTGTCATTAGCATACAGGACCAAAGTGGATTTTTGTGAGTCGGTCCAATATCCTAGAATGCGCGGAGCTAGTTGTCGGAGTGTTTTTGTTGATTTCTTGAGATGTTACACGTAGATAATCTTGTCGTCTGTAAATAGAGACAGTTTATTTCCTCCTTTCCAACCTGCAGGCCTTTTATACGTGCACATATTTCCTGCCTAGCGCAGTAGCTGGAACGTACAGGAGTATGTCAGATGAGCTTGTTCCTACTCGTAGGCAGGAAGCATTCCATTTTTAACCATTAAATAGAACGTGAAGTGTTGCTTGTTTTTGTAGCTGTGTTTTTATCAAGGAGGGGATTTCATCCTATTGCAAACTTCCTTGATTTTAAAAAAAATCTCGAATGACTGTTGGATTTTGTCAAGAGCTTTGTCTGCATTAATTGCTAGGGTTTTTCTTCGTTTATTGAGGCAGTGGATCACATCGATGGTTCTGAATATTCAACCAGCCTTGCACATCTGGAATAAATCCCCTTGGTCATGACATGGAACACCTGTTAGATTCTATTGAATTCTCCTTGACAATGTTTCTTTGAGAGTTTTTGCATCTTAATTCGTGAGCGGTATTAGCCTCTGTGTTTTTCTTTCTTTGTATACCGTCTGACTTTTCTTTCAGGGAAATCCTGACCTCATGAGATGAGCTGGCAAGTGCTTCCTTTTCTGTTTTCCAAAAAAGATCGTGGAAAATTGGAGTTAATCTTGTCCCCAGCTTTACTGATGTATAGTTGATGAAAAATGTGTATACTGGCTGGCAACAGCGTGCAGTTCTGCTGTATGTACACACTGTGAAATGCTCACCAGGTCAGGCTGTTAACACGTCCATCCCTGATGAAGTTCTTTCTGTGTGTGCCAGAACATTCTAGAATTCTCTCCCAGCGCATTCCGAGGGTGCACTGTATCGGTGTTGGCCACAGACACCGTGCTGCACGTCTGACTCACAGAACTCCGTCCTGCATAACTGAAGCTTTGTCCCTTTTACCCAACACCTGCCCACTTACCCCTAGTCCCTGGCGGCCATCCTTCTGCTCTCTGCTTCTGGAGTTGACTTTTAGGTTCCACACGTAAATGAGATTATGCCTGGCTGATGTCATTGGGCATAGTGTCCTGCAGGGTCTCTCCTGTTGTCCCAAATGGCAGGAGGTCCATCTTTTTTAAGGCTAAGATTCCGTTGTGTGGACAGCCTGCATTTTCTTTACCCGTTCATGGGTTGGTGGGCACCAGCGGGTGATCCCACATCTTGGCTGTTGGGAGTCATGTTGCCGTAAACTTGGGGGTGCAGGTGCCCTCGAGATACCATTCCTTTGGGCAAATACCCAGAAGTGGGGTTGCTGGGTGGCAGGGCAGCTGTATTATTAACTTTGTGAGGAATCTCCGTGCTGTTCTCCTGAGCGGCTGCACCAGCCTGCACTCCCACCAGCAGTGCACGAGGGTCCCCGTTCTCTGCTCCCTCGCCGACCCCTGCTCTCCTGTGCTGCTGACTCTCGCCATTCTGACAGGGGTGAGGGGATACCTCATTGTGGGTTTGACCTTTATCTCCCTGAAGCTGAGTGATGCTAGCATCTTTTCATGGGTCTGTTGGCCATCTGCATGTCTTTTTCTGAAAAATGTTATTATTAATATCTTTTTAATGTTTAGTAGAATTCTCCCACACAACCATCCAGGCCTGGGATTTTCTGCCAAGTGTACTTTTAATTATGAATTCAGTTTCTTTCATGATTATGGGGATGTTTAGACTGTGTCCTTATGTTGGTTAAGTTTTGGTTAAGTTTTCTAGAAATTGGTTCATTTCTTCTTTAGAAGAATTAGAACAAACAATTAGAAATTGTTTGTTCTCTTCTCTCCTAATCCTTTTAATGGCTATAAGCTCCGTAGAGATAATCCCTATTTAATTCCTGTTACTGGAGAAGCGTGGCTCCTTCTTTTTTAATTTTCGTCAGTTTTGCCAGAGGTTTGTAAGTTTTACTGACTTTCATGCAAAGAACCAGATTTTTGTTTCATCGATTGTTTTCTACTGTTTTCTTATGTTCACTTTCATTGATTCCTACTCAGATTTTTATAATTTCCTTCCTGCTCCCCGCTCTGGGTTTCTTTTGCTCTTCTTCCCCAGCTTCTTGCAGGACGGTTGGGGATGCTCCTCATGTCTGGTGCATTTCATGCTGTAACATTTCCTCTCGGCACTGCTTTGAAATCGCGGTTTTGCTGGTTTTCAGCATGAGAAGTGACTTCTGATCCTGAGCTGGATGTGCCGTCCTTCATAGTGGGGATGTGGGGCCTGGTTTCCTTTCTCTATTTAGCAGGGAACCCCTGTTGACTGTGTGGGCTGTGGTTCTGATGACAGCTCACTAAAGGGCTTTGTGGTGTCCCTTTACTTGTCTCGGGTCTGCCCCAGGGCAGTGTCTCCAATGGGGGAGAGGCCTCTCTTCTCCCCAATTCACCCCCTCCTCTGTCCTCCGTTATTGCTTGTAGAAACTGAATTCTCTCTCAGACTGTGTGCCTGGCCACATGGTTGCCCCATGGAAAGTGCATGTCACTGGCATCCCAGCGCCCTCCTGCCCTGTCTTCCCCACTTTCCCACTGAGCAGAGCTGGCCGAGGACGGTGCACGGGGAGCGAGCCTGGGAGCAGACAACAGGGTGGCCAACCGTGCGTGTCTTGTTGGCCACGGGAAGGCTACCTTCTTTATCCTGACGGTTCGAGAAGTGGGTGATGGGACCCCATTTGTGCGTTGTCGGGATGGGTCTGTTTGCTGCGTGAGGAAGGACTGGAGCTGATAAGAGTGTAGCTGGCAGGGGGTGGGGAGGGCAGAGCGGCAGCCATCGTCTGGGGAGCAGCTCATGAATACCACCGCCTGTCGTCCCCAGCCGCGGGCGTGTGGGCCTGGCTCATTGTGCACACCCGTCAGACATGTCTGTGAGCCTCCGTGCAGCTGCCGAGCCACAGAATTTGGCGGAGCGGACTTGAAGGTCACAGTGGCTTCGTGGAGTGGTTCACGGATTGGGCAGTGTCCTGTCCAGCAAATACCGAGGAACCACTGGAGACGAAAGGGTTTTAGGGGCAGAGGGAATGGGGGAAAAGGGAATTGTCAGCAAGGTATGCAGTTTCAGGCATACCATAGGCTGCCTTCCTAAGGGGAATGGAAGGGGCTGTCTGCAAACTCCCAGGGTAGCCCGGAGCCGCCACAGGGCAGGTTTGAGGTTGGGTTCCTGGGGACTAGGAGCCGCAGTCAGTCGGGTGTCCCGCCAGGGAGCAGGTATGGGGCTCGTGGTACCTGTTTCAGGCCTGTGGTCTCCTATCCACTCCCTGCTCCTGTGCCCAAGAGGGGAGGCTTGGATCCATGGGTCTGTGTGCATCTGGGGGGAGCTGTGGACCGTGCTGGGCATGTGTGGGTAGGTCAGGCGTGAAGCCCCCTCCTCCCCCTCCACTCCACCCTGTTCTCTGCTGCCTCAAGACCGCTTGGGCATTGGCTTATTTTCTCGGGCCGTCACTAAACCGGTATGTTCACTGACACATTCAGTCTTCCACCGTTTCCACCACACAGTGTTTGTAAAACACTGTGTTTTACAAACCATATTGCCCCCGTTCCTTCATGGCTTCTGCAAATCAAACCTGTTCTGCTGTTGAAAATGTCCAGAGGATTCAGCAGAAGGAGACCCGATATTTCTGGGGTACCAGGCCCCGAAGCTGGCTCTTGGGCTCGATGAGGGAAGAAGCCAAAGCTCCTGGTCTCTGAGGTGATTCCCTAAAGCGGGAGGGAGTCACGCATCCCCCGGAGGAGAGAGATTTCAGATGTGTTGTGGGACCAGGGGACCCGCGAGCCTGGTTGGTCACGGATCATCACCCGTGTGCCTTTGGGTGCTGTCTCTGCTGCCTTGTGCAAGGGGTGAGGGCTAGGAGGACGTCACAGATGACAGTGACCCAGCTGCCCCCCAGCTCAGGTGATGGCGTGCAGACCCCAGGGAGGGAGTGTTCCAGGACATGCAGTGGGGTCCGATCGCCCTGCTGCTGGCCAGCTGTGCAGCCCTGGTCCCATCTGGTCCCAGACTTTGGGAGTCTGGTCTGCAAAGTGGGGATACGGCACTTCCCAGGTTGGTCCCCACTCCAGGCTGTCGGGTCCATGTGTCGGATCAGAGCTCGAGTCTACACCTAACCAGGGTTGGGCATGTGTGTGAAGAGGTCGCAGGCATACAAGGTCACACGTTTCAGGGGCTGGGGCACCGGTTTCCTAGGAGTTCAGAGGCAGGGGGTATCTGCGGTCGCCCTGAGGTACAAATACAGATGGGCCAGTTCCTGAATTCCGGGAATCCACCGTGTGGGATGCAGGCGAAGCAGGGGACCAGCCGCACAGGACAGAACACGGAGGGCTTCCTGGAAGGGGAGACCTACATTGTGCAAATGAAGGGAAGGCACACACAGGACTCACAGTGGAGGTGGGAGCAGAACCAGGAGCTGGGGCAACAGGCAGGGGCCCTGGAAGCCACGGAAGGTGAGGCGGGCACCGGTCAAGGGAAGTGCAGGCTCGTCCAGGAAGGACGCTAGTAAGTAGAGCGAGTCGGGTCCCCAAGACCACCCCATGTCTGGTGATTTGCTGGGGACACTCATGGGGTTCAGCATGTGGTCACCCCGGGCAACACCTCTACGGTGAACAGAGGCTTGGCTAGGTCTGCGATGGACAAAGACACACGGCACACCCCAGGAGACAGGCTCAAGCCTCCCAGGCTATGTCCCCAGGGGTCCCTCGGTCCACCCAGGATGCTCGGGTACTGTGAGCCCCTCACAGCAGTTAGGGTGAATCCTCACCACCCGCCAGCTCTCAGAAGTAGATGACGTCCAGGAAAACTTTCTTCTGCGATGAGAAAACTGGCAGCATGACGATCCGACTGTGGGTTCTCCTGCCCTGAAAGTCCTTCGACTTGTTCGTTGAGCCATTGAGACAGCGACGCGGGAGGCCGCGACCAAGGCATGCTTGTCCCCTGCCATCACTGCCTGTGCAGCAGTGAGCTCCCCGGCACACCAAGGCACAGAGACGGGGGGTTGGCTCGCGCTTGCGGGACCCATCCGCAGAGTCCCTGCCCAGCAGTCGGAAACGGCAGTCGTGCTCAGATGGGCGGAGGTGCCATCTGCTCTAAGTTTTCCTCTGGCTGAGCACATAGGTGCAGGTGTGTGGCACAGGCCACGTAGCAGCCACGTGGGTCTGGGAGCAGCCACGAACTGACTTAGGGAGTCCATGGGAAGGACACGGGGTACCTCGTGGAACTGATGGGAGACCCGCAGCTCCGGGCTTGGAAGGGCTAAATCAGGCCGGGTGCTCCCAGCTCCTGTGGGTGCCGGTGTCACGACATGGCCACTCCAGCCACTGTCTGTTCTGGGTCCCTCGGTGATGATTTACTCTTCTGGAAGGGGGTCTCCCTGGGCTCTGTCAGGGCCTCCCAGTGGCCCACCGAGGCCACAGCCCTCGGAGGAGGGGCCGTCCAGGCTGGGAGGATGGGGTGCTGAGCACAGCATCCCATGGTGTGGAGTCCATGGGCTGTGCTCAGCACCCCATCCTCCTCCTTCCTGGTTCCCTTGGTCTGGAGATTTGGGAACCACTCGCTCTGTATCCTCACGGCCTGCACGGCTGAGCGCCACACTAACCGACCTGGGGAATGAGGCAACTTACTGAACGGGGAAGGCGATGGTGGCTCTGTGATATTTCAGTTCTGGGAGGAAGCCAGTTCCCAGCTGCGTTCCTGCAAGTCCATGAGAGCAGGAGGTGCCCCCGTGGGACTGAGTGTGCATGAGAGTGGGTGTGAGCACGAGTGTGAGCATGCGTGTGAGCACAAGTGTGAGCATGTGACAAGTGTGGGAATGTGAGGTGTGTACGTGAGCGTGTGGGGTGTGTGCCCAAGTGTGAGTGTGTGCATGACCAGAGAGCACTCTGGGTCCTTGCAGCCGGATCCTCTTGCGGAAGGCAGCTCTTGCTGTGTGTTGCTGTCTTCCAGCCAAGCCACTCTAGCCAGCACCTCTTGGGTGGTTTCTGACGGTTCCAGGGATCATGAGGGCTCATTGCTAGGGCTTGTGGCTCGGGTCCCATGGCCTGGGGCTTGCAGACCCCTCACCAGGAGCCACAGTGTGTGCGAGGAAGCCGGGCAAGGACTGGGAGGGAGTTGTGGGCCTTGAATCTGTGGTCCTCGCCTGGGTCGGGGCTGGGGGGGTGGGCCCTGCCTGAGAAGCTCCCAGTGACTGCATCTCCCATGCCAGGGGCAGCCCTGGGTTCAGCCTCACCTTCCGGATGCCGGGAATGACTGGGTGACGCCTCCTCCCTGGGCTGTAAGGCATCCCTGCATGCAAGGAACGATCACGGGCAGGAGTGGGCTCACGAGGGGGCATCCCCACCATCTCTCTGCCTCTACGTGATACCCCAAGGACCCATTTTGTGAGTTCAACTCAATTCAAGGAGCATTGGGCTCTCTGATGGCAGTCAGACTAGGGTCACACCCTGAGCCCCCTGGGCACGCCCGCTGAGAGCTTGACCAGGTCTGCCGCACTCGCTTGACGCAGGGGAGGGCCCGCTTCCAGGACCACGAGGCACCCCGCTGAGGGGGTCCAGGCTCGTCTCTGGTGCTTGGGCCATGCTTAGGGAGTGGAGCTGTGCCCTCAAGAGGCCGTGGTGATCCTGGGGTCCGGGGTCCTCACCCTTAGCCCTGAAACCCATGAATCAAAACCCGAAGCCCTCACAGGGAAGTTGGCAAGTCAGCAGATGTAGTGCGTGGTGCTCTTTCCCACAGGCGGGTCACAGGTCCTGAGTGGTTATGTGTGCATGTAAGTGCATGGGCATGCCGTCACCCCAGGGGTCTCCATGCTCACGCCGGGCTCTCGCCCAGCGCCAGGGAAGTAGTGACCAGCCACCCACAGAACTGGACGGGAGTCGTCAGTTGGGTGAAAAGGGGAGAGTCACCGATGCCAACCTGCGGGAGGCTCTGGGGCTGGTGCCGGCCGAACGAGGTGGGTGCCGACTAGTTATGGGATGCTTGGGGGTCCACCTCGGAGGAGGAAAAGCCCCCAGGGAAGGAAGCGCAGGTGGTCCTGACCTGCTGGTGTCCTGCGTCTTCCCCCCGCCTCGCTGTCCCCCTTCCAGACACTTATCCCTCCTGCTTCCCCAGCTGTGCGGTGCTGGAGGCGTGTGCACAGATGTGTGTTTGCGTGTTGGAAGCATAAGAGCGGCTTCACGCCATGGCCGTGCGTGCGGCGAGCAAGCATTCTCGAGACGAGAGCCTGCTGGAAGCGTTGGTCTCCCTCGGCCGGTAAGAGGCGCGGTCTCCCGGCCTGGACATGGCGCAGATGTCAGGAGCTCCTCTGGCGTCCTGCACCCATGCCGGCTGTCACCTGGCGGACCTCGTGGCTCCAGAGGGCGCCTGCAGATGCTGCTGCCGAGTGTGCTTCCCCGCGGCCCCCTTCTGAGCACCCGCCCTCTGAGGATGCAGAGAACTCCGTCTTCATGAGTCTTCATGAACGTGCTACACGAATTCACATCCGGTTGGTGAGACCAGCCTGTTGCCTTGGGTTAAAGAAATTTTTTTTTTAATCTAATTTCTAGAAAAATGTAGGGACTGCTGAGCCCACTGACCCACACTTCCAGGCAGTGCTGGCCTCCATTTCCCACCGGAGTCTCTTTCCTGCCAGGCCCTTTTGTCCACTGTGCTGGGTCGGGAAGGGCTGACATGTGTAGGCAAGCATGCCCAAGGGGCACGGATCATCGTTGGTGGGGGGGAGTGTCAGGTAAGCTGGAAGCTGGGGGGCTGTGGTGAGAGCTGGGAGCAGGTGCAGGCTGGGCAACATGTCACCATGGGAGAGGAGCCATGTCCGTCAAGCTGGGACTGGGAAGGTGTCACTGAAAAGGGAGAGGAGGACATGGATCTTGAAGAATGAGAACGAGCTTCCAGACACGGTGGGGGAATACCCAGGCAGAGGCAGGGGAGTGACGGGCTCCGAGGCAGAGGTGGAGGGGAGCCTGGCGTGGGTGGGAAGCATCGTGGGGCCACGGGCTAGGAGGGGCAATCCCGTGCCTGCTAGGGTCTGCCCTGGGGCCAGAGGGCCGCTTCCTATCTGGACCAGGGGACTGGAGAGCCCGGGGACCACTGCCCAGGGAGCTTTGGTTGAGGCTCCTGATGGAGGGCCACGGTGCCACCACCAGCAACCCACCTCCCTCCCCACCATCCCAGCCCGCCCCAGGTGTGGGTTGTGGCTTTGCCCGGGTGTCCGCCCAAGGCAGAAGTGCCTTGTGTGGTCAGACGAGAGGATATTTGTGACCTGTTTCCTGGGTGTGTGCTGGGGCTTGAGGAAGAATATGGGTTTCTTGCCCACGACGCTGGTTGAAGTGGCCAAATGCCCCATGGGTGTCTGAGGTCAGTGCGGGAGCAGCAGACCCGTCTGCTCTGTGGGCCCACGTGGGAGCATGCACACGGTTGTGGTGGAGGGGCAAGGACAAGGGGCACACGAGGCCTGGGTTCGGCGGGGCAGGCCGACTGCCGCTAAGGAATAGCCTGCAAAGGGCAAGAAGCAGGGAGTGGGGCGACGATGGGTGCTAACTCCAACCCCGTGTTGAGCGCCGGCATCGCGGAGCTCCCCCACTGCACCCCCTCTCTCCTGGACCTCTGTCCATGTGCTGTCCACCTTCTCCTCTGCTGTGCGAGCACCCACCGTGACAGCTGCAGACCCAGGATCTGCAGTCAGGGGTGACTCAAGCCCTCGAGAGGAAGTTGTCCCTTTCTGCCTGTAGCAGCGAATCCGAGGCAGTGTCTGGGCCGCATGGGTGGGTGGGTGGGTGGACGGACGGTTTCCTGCAGCCACACCAGCAACAGGGCTGGCTGGCTCTGCTTGTCTGTGCACACGGAACCCAGGGCTGCCTCGGCAGTGGCTCTTGCTGGCGGGTTCCGGGCTGCTCTGCTTGGTGGGATCTCGGGGCCATCTGCTGCAGCCCTGAGGCATAGTTACCATGAAGATAAAGTGCTCTCTGTTATGGGTCAGGCTCTGCTGCTGTCTCTGTGCCAAGGACCCCAGCAGGGCCTCTGGTGTCGGAAGTCTGACCAGCTTCTGCTCTGTAGTAGTTTCCTCCAGGAGCCTCATTAGAATTCCTTTGGTCATTAAAACAACAGATGTTCTAATTAAAAGGCTCCTCATTAAATCACAAGTAACTGAACCTGGAGGTGTGTCCTCCTTGAATGGTGTCATCCAGTCGCCTTTGGAGGAAGAAGAAGAAAGAGGGGGCCTGAGGGGAGGGGTCCCAGACTGGCTTCCAGGTCATAAGAGGTGCGCCTGGAGAGGAGTGCCCCGGGGGTGCTTGGAGCCCTTAGGGGGCAGTGGGAGAGCCATCTGCCCATGAAGGGCTCCATGGTGCTGGGATGGAAGACTGTCCCGCAGGAGGAGCTGGGAGCAACTTATCTCCCTCTTTGTTTTCAGGGCCAGGTGCAGAGGGTGCTCCAACAACACCTGAGTCATGGGGAGCTTGGAAGGGGGAGCCCCTGAAAAGGGCTCAAGACACTTGGTTCTCCCCCTCGGTGGGCTTCCCATTCCCATGCTGTCCGTGAGTGAGCCCTGTCTGAGCCGCAGCATCTTCACTCGGAAAGCAGTAGGGTGTCACCCACCCGTGAGCTGCTAGAGCGCAAGGCATGTTCCTTCGATGTATGCAGGGACCAAAGCATCTGGGGTGTGAGCTGCGGGCTGTTGCATTTCTGAAAGACCCGGCGTCTAGGAGCTCTCTGGGTGGGGCTGCATCTGACGCTGAGCCTGGATCCTGCACTGGGCATGGGATGAGCTGCCGGTGGCTCTCCCAGGAGAGTGGGGGGGGTGTGCTGTTTCGGGGTGCTGTGGCTAGCACCAGTGTCCGCCAGACCCAGCAGAGGGGCACTGCCTCTCCCACAGCCCCACCCTGGCCACGCTGCCCAGCAGGGCTCTGAATGGCTCTGGGCAGTGACAGAGGGTTTCGTTGGAAGACCCCCACTGCACCTTCACCGCAGGAGAGGAAGAGGCTCTGCCAGCTGTGCTGACCTATGTGGCTTCCAGTCCCACCTCCTCCCAGCTTCGTCCTCAGGCAGCTGTGGCTCAGTCTGTGCCTCATCTATAAGCCAAGGGCCACGATACCTTGAATGAGTTGCCTTGAGCATCAAGGTGATATACTGGGGAAAACAAAGGACCCTATAGAGCTTACCACATGCCAGGAAGTTTCCAGACCTTCACCTATGTCAATTCATTCAGTCTCCACAATAGCCCTCTGGGAGGCCTGGAAAAGGCAATAGATGAGCTGGGTGTGGGACTCTGGGGCTGGAGGCAGGGTTGGGATCTGGCGCTGCCCCAGGAACCTCCATGTGGCTCAGGGGATGGCACTGACTCCGGTGTCCCAGGCCCTGGCCAGCACCGTCTTGAGCTGTCTCAGTCATCACTGAGGCCCACCTCAGGGCAGCCCAGGTTCATATGCCTCAGGTGGACAGGTGCAGAGGGTGCCAACACTCCTCCTCCAGGTGGCCTGACCCAAGCCACGGTGTCCAGTTCAGGTGGGGGTTGGGTGGATGTGGCTGGATGGAAACCAAGGCCACAGCCTTAAACACCAGGAGCAGAAGAGGGAACGAGGGAGCGAGGGAGCTACATCAGTGCACTGTTGTCCCATTTACTCCCTGTTACATCACGGGCCTTAGCCCTCAAAACATCCAGTAAATACTGGTTGCATGGATGGGTGGATGGATGGATGGATGGCAGGACGAGTGGATAGATGGGTAGAAGGATGAATGGATGGAGGGAAGGAAGGTAGGGTGGATGGAAAGATGAATGGATGGAAGGATGGACAGAGGGATAGATGGATGGAAGGAAAGAAGAAAGGATGGATGGATGGATGGATGGATGGATGGATGGATGGATGGACGGACGGATGAAAGGAAAGAAGGATGAATGGATGAATAGACAGATGGATGGAAGGATGCATTGATGGATGGATAAAGGGATGGAAGGGTGGGAGAGTGGATAGATGGAAGGAAAAAGGATGGGTGGTTGGATGGATGGAAGGATAGATGAATGGATGAACAGATGGATGCATAGATGGATGGAAAGAACGAAGGATGCATGGGTGGATGGATGGATAGATGGATGGATGTAAATGGATGGACAGATGGATGGATGGATAGAAGGAAGATGAATG